>NC_136060.1:168028212-168309752 GCF_964261635.1 Lissotriton helveticus
AGCGAGAGCAAACAGTCATTCCACTCCCAGCGGGCGGGAGCAGGAAAACTGCTCTCACTCACTAGTAGCAGACTTTACATCTGTTTTGCTGCCCACTGTCAAGCAGACAGGTAAACAGATAAAAAATGATGATGCTCACTGCGGGTGGGAGCAATGCCGGCTCGCTCTGGAGATGGGGAGTCAGCAGAGACTGGGGGACATTGAGGCTCCCCTGCAGTACCCAGTGTATCACACTGGGTGCCCTGGGTGGGCTTCAGGGCAGCCAGGATGAAGAGGCTGGGCTCTGGGGTTGTGGTCCCTGGGGCCAAAATCGGCCATGGGACGGGGGCCATGCAGCTCCCCTCCCCTCTGTAGTAAGGAGGGGTTATTTTCCTTGCCCTTTCCTGGTGAAAGGAGCGTCCTTGGTACTTCCTTTAAATTAGCTAGAGTAAGCCATTGTGCAAATCACCTGGAAACTTTGTCCATTTGTCCCGGCATAGTCCACGTCAGTAGAATGCAAAGGTCTTCCTGTCTTGAATAATGGGCAGCTTAACAAAAGGGACCACAGCACATTTCTTCCGAAACGCTATACGGAGTGCACTTGGTCACGCCTGTTCGGATTTTCAGTGCCAGGTGTTTGTCCTAAGGTGGAAAATCAATGCAAATGGCACCATGCGCAGCGCAACAGGGCACTGCTTCTTTTCTGCACCTCAAGTAGATTTTCTATTCCAGCTGCAACTTTCTCAACACGAGCAGAAGGTTTTTCAACGCGAGCAGTTGCGAACATCCGTGACTGCCCGCATTGAGCAATTCGACCGCCCGCGTTGAGAAATCTCTCCGGGAGGTAGATTTTCCCTTCTTGCGCTCAGCAACATGACATTGGGGAGCGCGAGCTAGGAAAAAAACTCCGCTTGCTGAGTTTTTCGGAACCCTGCATGCTCCACAAAGTGCTGAAAACTCAGCAAACTCTGCAAACTGAGCGGACTGTACTGCCGGGCTTACTCGTTACCAGAAAACACAACCAGGTTTGTGGACATTTTTCTATTCCCTTATGTGGCCAACTTGCCATCCTATATCTGTGACTCAATGGATTTCCTGAACTGCATTAGCGGAATACCATGGAAATCAAAATATATAATGGCCACGATTGATGTGGTTTTTATATACACATCTATTATCCATGAAGATGGCCTGAGAGCTTGGGAATATTTCTTAAGGACACCTTCTTTGAATCTGCATGGCCATACACATATGCTTCTAGATATGATGTCCTTTCGCCTGACCAATAATGTGTTTATTTGATGGAAAATTTTACAAACAAAACAGAAGCATAGCTATGAGCGCCTTGTTTGCGCCAATGAATGTGAACCTAATAATGGGGTCCTAGAAGGCTGAGTGTATCTGGACAGAAGAGAATAATCCAATGCATGGACAAAGTTGTCCTTAGGGTGACATGTTTTTAATATGTGAAAGAGGAATAGAGGAACTTGAATGTTTTTTACAATCTTTGAATCCGAACTTCTTGAGATTAAAATTCACTTATAACATCAGTAAGGATAAATTGACTACTTGGACATTCGAGTATATATTGAAAATTGGAAGATCTGCACAACTTTGTTTTGTAAACCGACTGCGTGCAACAGCATTTTTGCTGACAATAATACCCATCCAAAGTTCTAAAATGGAGCGTGCCTTATGGATCGTTTCTAAGTAGCTGAAGAAACTGTTCAGAAGATCTAGAATATGAGGCACAAGTCACTGAAATGTATACAAGGTTCAGGAGGCGAGGCTATCCGGTGACTCACATAGAGCGAAGAAGCAAAAAAGAGAAAATCTACTTATTCCAAAAGCATCTTGGAAAAGTAATGAGACCAGTGAGGTGGTAAGGTTCATTACGGATTTCAATGTGCCAAATCAAGCCATTAAGGAAGCACTAAAAAAAATAAAAATGTAAATGTATTTGACTTATATAGCGCACGAATCACCCGAAGGTCTCAAGGCGCTTGCTTAGGGAACCCGTCCTGGTATTCCCCTGTGAGATATCCCGGCAAGGTATCCGCAAGGTGAAAGCCAGGCATCCCGCCGCGAGGGGCCGTAGTGGAGATTAAGCAAGCTATTGCCCAGAGTTGCAGAGTGAGACCCCGTGAGTCGAGTAGGCACCGGAGCGAGAATTGTCGAGTCCGTGGAATTTTTGGGCCCGAGACCCGCCGAGGTGGGGAATCGAACCCTGGTCCACGGCCGATCTCAGCTTCCGGGTCTGCCGCCTCTAACCACTGAGCCACGCTTCTCCACGGAAATCAAGCACTAGGAAATCATTGGAAACTGTTGAGACAAGATGAAGATCTTGTCAACATCACTTACAGGAAAGCACTTTCTTTAGGTGATCTATTAACTCAAAATTACTTCACCAGACCAGGAACAGGAGCAGAAAGGGAGAATTGGCTTAAGACTAATTGCTTTCTGAAATGCCACAAATGCAAGGCCTGTCAATATGGACAAAACCTGATAGACATCAGAACTCTCAATGGCACAAAGAAAAAGATCAAGGAAAGGATACTGTGTGAAATGATACATGTAGTATACATTCTGGAGTGCAGATGTGGTAAACAATACATTGCCAGCACAGTTAACAAGCTCAAATTACTCATTCTCCAGCATATGAAAGTGATTTCGAACAAACACTTTTCATATGTAATGTCCAAACCTACTTGGAAAGAATATGATGGAAGATGGAGTAATTTTACATTTTCTGGCATTGAACACATTCCGAAAAAGACTAGAGGAGGGGATTGTGATCTAACAAAGGCGGAATCGAGATGTATTTTAACTATTGGAACTGAAAGTCTGTGGGGCTTGAATACAGATGCTGAATTATATATGTGTTCATGAGATTGCCAATAGATCTTGATGATGAACGTGTAAGGGCATAATTGAGTATAGAAACAAAAGCCATGACTTTGGTCTGATCTTGTAGGAAATGCATGCTCGTTGCCATTTTTGATCTAATTTTATATGTGAACATCTGGATTTTAATTTGAAGGAGTGTTCTGGCCTTTTGATATGGAGTGGGTTAACAGGAGGACATTTAGTCAATGAGATCATTGTCTTGATTCTTGACAGAGAGAAGCACCTCATACTTTACATTCATTTGCACAAATGATAGTGAAATTTGAGGAGGAGAGAGTCTTGTTGCTAAATGACTGCTGGATATAGACATATGGGGACAGATATATGCACATTGCACACATAACAATTAAGTACTGTATATTGTACAGACATTTACTTACATCATGCACTTTGACATCGAGTACTGTATAGACAATGACATTTCGAAGTTTGCACACTATAAAAGCACTGTATAGTTATATCTATACATTAGTATACAACCGAATACTGTATCCTACATAAATATTGCTTTAATACTTGCACTTTAGCAATGAGTACTGTATAGATAGTGATATTGAAAAGTTTGAACATTATAAAAGTACTGTATAGTTATCGTCATCAGCTTTTGAGTTTAAATGATGAGCAATGTACAGAGATACAATTGTTGGCACTTGCACTTTCCTTTATGGTATAAGTTTACCTGGAGCAAAGAAGGTGTTTGGAATAAGTGAGAGTTCAACCCAGGCATACTACTGTTATGAAGAGCACTTTTTATAAACATGAAATTATGCATGTAGAAATGAAATGCAGTCCCCTCTTCCACTCATTCCCCTCCCCTTTCCCTCCCCCTTTTCATCTTTTTGTTAGGTTTTTGTCTTTAATTTGACAGGAACATTGGATGTTAAAATCGAGGGGGAATACGTTTTTGCGATGTGTAGATAAGAATTGTGAAAACATTTTCTTTTGCTTTAATCTGAGATCATACACATATGTAGTTATACAAATGTCTACTTTACAATCACAGGGAAGAATATAATGAGCTGATATAAAAATTACCAACGTATAAAGGAGTTATGTGGTCCAGTTCTTTGGAAATGTAAATTTGGCTTTATTCAGGTGATGGGAAAGAGGGCTTGTGCCCTTCAAATACGGCACTCTAGACACTGACTCTATGACCCTGTTGAAGGCTTCGGCTGAAACGCGTAGGTCTGCTTTTTCTGGCGCACATGCACTTTGCAAATTAAGAAAAAATGGCTAAAACTCAGTAAACATTGCGGCTGAAAAATCCACATACCTTTGTGTGTGCTGTCTTCCTGTGTTGCACGTGGCTGACTAATTGGAAGGCTTACAGGGCAATATCGGGGAGTGAGTGTGCTATTTTTACTATATAAATATATGATAAAAAGAGAACAGGCTTCTGTATAAGTATCCTAGGGTTCTTGTGACATTTACTAACCGCCTGACCTCAGGCCTTGTAGTTTATGATGTTGCCAGAGCCCTTCATTATTTTGTAATCTTAATGTATTTGAACTGGCTATTATGTCTATAAATGTTGATGCAAACATCACGCCCTGCCTTGTATGTGGGGTCAATCACCTTTTTTTTTCCGTCCTTCCTGTACTTGTTGTGTCCTTTTATACATGTGACTTCTGAGCCAATAAGCACCTTAAGTATATGTTTTTATGAACAGTTCATTCTCCATTGAAGTAATGATTGTAATATACTGTGTGGTATTTATTCTTATCTATGTTTTGCAGTCCATATGGTTTGCTGTGCACACTTACTGTTTGGTAGTGTTCCAACCAAGAATGTAACTGTAGTTCTGTAGCACGCTAGCATTCCGATTTGGTCAGTTGCTGGGCTGCTGCTGGACTCACCAGTCCTGCTAAACTTCAAACTTACAAGCGGTACTTCGATTGGTGTGTTTCCTCTACACCACAATTGATCTTTTTTGTTACAACTTTGTATAAACTTAAACATATTTATATGTTAAACAGTAGAACAAACTTTTTTGGACTCGGCCATTCCAAATTTCACCTCATTTCTTCTGTTATTTCAGCAAACTATTTGTGCATCCACATCTATTTATCTTATTGTTTTGACAGTTCTGTAGTTTCAATTCCTGTATGTGGTGTGAATTCTATACAACTCTTGAATAATGCATTTTCTGGTTCCATTTGACTAATTGCTACATGTTGCAGTATTTCTTTACTAAAATTGAAGAAGCTCATTTGTATTAGGTAATGTATCCACCATATAACATATTTACCTGTTTTCTTTCTCAGATCTGGTTTGCCTTTGTAAATGGTTTTTCTGGACAAATACTCTTTGAAAGGTGGTGCATAGGTCTTTACAATGTGGTAAGTTTATTTTCTGCCTTTAATTTGCCTTTTTCATGCGAATGCAGTCTATTTTAAAACTTGGCAAAACATTTGTTTATATCCACCATAGATGTTTACAGCTTTGCCTCCTTTAACGCTGGGAATCTTTGAAAGATCTTGTCGAAAAGAGAACATGCTGAAATATCCTGAATTATACAAGTCCTCTCAGAATGCACTGGATTTCAATACAAGGGTAAGAAAAATGTGAACTTTCAAAAAATTAACAGAACTGAATTTACATTAGTTATTATATATAACTGTATTTATAGCATTTGTAATGTGATCTGTTAGGATCAGTACACACCGAATTGCACAACCTTCTTTAATTGACCATTGACTTTTATTTCTCTCCATTGTTCATCACAAATTGAAGAATAAATGTTATGTGCATATTTGCTTTCAATAATCAAGTAAGTGACCACCTATGTCCAAGCTGCTTATTTCATTGTAACTTTGTTTTAGAAAGGAGTGTCAGGAACCAGAATGTAGCACTATGATGTATGATCCAGTCTACAAATGCAGAAAGGTTTCCCCCATGAGATAAGCTTGGTTCCTCTGGGAGCTTGGCTTGAGCAGCATGTCACTAGCCCTTGGTTTGTTTTTAAAAAAAAAAGAGATTTATTGAAATCATAAAGATGATACATTCATGAAAATGTATTTGAATACAACATTGTAAAAAGGAAAAGAAAAAAGCAGAATTCATAAATATTAGGTGAGGAGGGAGGAAGGAGGAGGACTGAAAATACAAATGAGATAACAATGCATAAACGTCTGACTGTAAGTATAGAAAAGCATGAAGTATAAATCAAGCCGTAATAGATAAGAAAGAACTTTGCAAGAAAAAATGGTATCAGGGAGGTGTAAGTACCTCTTGAATGGCAGGTGAGACTGTAGAAAATCTTGTGGTGGAGGCATCTAAAAACTGGGTAATTGGCTTCCAAAATTCTTGCAGTTTCATAACAAGAGACATAGGTTGCACATAAGCAGTATTCAATCTATGATTGTAACAGACTGCATTTGCCCATGCTTTAGGCGACATCTGTTTAGAATTTTTCCAGTGCCTAGTGATTTGTTGAAAAGCAACTGCCAGCAAAAGGTCACTTATTTGAACATTATTAGAAACATGAGCCCACACATTGGAGATGCTTCCTAAGAAAACATTTACAATAAAGTAAGGGATATCTAAACAAAATATGGAATTAATTTGATCCCAAACATGGTGGCAGAAAGTGGAAACATAGGGGCAAGTGAAGATTAAAATGTTTGAGGTCAGCAGAGTGTGCAGAACATGTCCAGCATATCTGGAGTATCTGGATATATCCTATGTAGAAGAACAAGCATTGTAAAAAGTTCATTATTAACAAAGAGTGTTTGTGCAGTATTAGCTACACAAGAGGATTTCCTGATCTTGAGCCAAATCTGTTTCCATGTAGAGATAATGTAAGCATCTGAGGCAAATTGTAGTGGGCTGGTCCCACATGTTCAGGTGTCCCAAGTAGACGCTGTAGACCAGGCCAGGTAGAAGTAAAAGTAGTTTATTAAGTTCTTAGATGTAGATATAATAAGCCCCACCAGGAGCAGCCTCTTAGCTGCTCAGCCCATCCTCAACTCACAACACTCATGCACCCAAGCATTCCACTGACACTAACATTCTCACCGGAACACTCACACTGGCTGAGCAGCTAGATGCAGAGGAGTAAAGGAACATATGTATAACCTGAGGATACTACACAAATCTTTATCAACTAGTATGTGTGCACGTTACTGTAGTTTTCTACATTGCAAATACTCCTCTGTTTCATTGCTTATGAGGTAGTTTGCAACACGATTTTTTCTGCCTCTCATTAAAAACCTTTCATCAACAGACAGCCTACAAGAAAACGGTTGGACACTGAACTTTTGTTCCCCAAGTTCCAAATACATTCAGTACAAAAATGTTTTCCTGAACAAGCAGAAAGGCATATGAAACACAATTCTTGTGAAATAAATGTTCTAGGACAAAATGACCCTAATGGGCGCACCACCAACGAAGTAACTGGTAGGTACTTACCAGATATGCCCACTTTTCTCATCATCGGTGGTAAAAAAAAAAGATAAAGCAGATAAGTGTAGGTGCAGTGAAGAGACAGAAGATCACACTCTACATTGTGACCAAAAGTGATTGAAATTGGCAGACACACTCTTATCGCAATCACTTTATTATTCACTAAGTGTGACCTGCCAAATTAAAATAGGCAGGTTGCTATTCATGCATACCAATAGCACCCTGCCTATTTTAATTTGACAGGTCACACTTAGTGAATAATAAAATGATTGCGATCAGGAAATCATTTTGGTACTGAATGTATTTGGAACTTAGGGATCAAGACTTCAGTGTCCAACCGTTTTCTTGTAGACTGTCTTTTGATAAAAGGTTTTTAATGAGAGGCAGAAAAAACGTGTTGCAAACTACCCCATAAGCAATGAAACAGATGAGTATTTGTAAAGTAGAAAACTACAGTAACGTGCACACGTACTAATTGATAAAGGTTTGCCTCAGTGACCGGGTCTTGGTGCTTATATGATTTTCGAATGGAGGGCGACCTGTGGTTTCTTTTCCCGTTGTGCTCCTTATTGAATATATATCCATGTAGAGATAGACAGGTTATCTTGAAGGTCATTTTCCCAAGCAAGCATTGATCTTCTAGGGCAATCACTAACCAGATGGTGGAAGAATTAGTAAATAGAAGAGGCCTTTGGATTTGAGTATAAAAGGTTAGTTACATTAATGGAGGAGGGGGTGTTAGGGAGGGGTTCGAATGACAAAAGATGTATGATTGAGATGTAATGTTTTGGAGAAGAATATATTTATGATAAGAAGCAGATGATAAACCAAGCATTGTTGAAGCTTCTGAGAAAGACATAAAAGAATCATTATTATACAGTTGTTTGACCCAAAGTAACCCTTAAGTTCTCCAAGAGGGCTAGAGATAGGTATAATATTTAGTTATATAAAATGGTTATGCCACATGGAGGACTCCAAAAAGGTTCCTAAATTTGTAGGGTGACTCGGAATAACAGAGATCAATAATTTACATGTATGACAAGAAATCTGGGTATATATCTTCCGAGGTGTGGGCATAAATTTAAGGATTTCAAGAAATGAAAATGGAGAGAGAAACTCCTGTTGGAAGTCCACACATAGTGGCGTAAATTGAGAAGGAGAAGAAAGCAATGAACAGATTGCTTTAAAATAAATGCTTTGTGGTAGTCCGCAAAATCTGGGAACTTTACACCCCCCTCTGTTTTAGGACGATTCAGTTTAGATAAGGACATACAAGGTTTTGTATTATTCCAAAGAAAAGAGGATAACATTTAATACATTTTTTAATATGATTTAAGTGGGATATTTAACGGAAAATTAGAAATAGTACCTAAAATAATAGGAACTAACATCATTTTAATGGTATCCTCAGGAAGGGAGTATGCAGGTACCATACAGGTGTTTGGCTTTGATGAACGTGTGACTATAAGCCACCGATCCCACCAGGACCCATGTTGTAAGTTTGCCCTATACCGTACATTTGTACAGCTTTCAGGAATTCTGAAGGCACTGCTACAACAGTATGTTAATGCGGTCTTTCAGTACCACAGGTTAGGGTGCGCCTTAGCGTGCACATGCTGCCGTGGTATTTTGGTCCTGACGAATGCCTCGCTAAGGGCGAAAGGAGGCAGAAACTTGTTGATCATACACTATTTTTTACACTAGGAGGTATCTGGTCAATTTAACCAGTTCTTAAACATCCACCACCCTGCTTTTAACCTGTGCCTAGTTCCCCACAAATAAATTGTTTTGGATAAACCAAGGCATTTAAAAATAATTTTCACTCATTTTTTTCACACTTGTGTCACCCAAAAAACCGGAGGGTTCCTTTTTTATAAAAAAAACAAGAGTGACTCCTCTTTCTGGCTCTTCTTCTTTTTTGGCTGTACTCTTTTGTTGTTTATTTGATCTAACCTACCCCACCAAGAAAAATATAAGGGGTGCCATCTAGAAGTTAAGGAAGCAATCTTATGGATACACGTATCTAAGTTAATAGAAATTAAAGTAGTGAGAGATTTAGTGCATTGATGGCCTAGGTATCGAATTTAAGTAGGTCTCCACCTAAAGTTAGAAGAACAGAAATCATGTTTAAAAGTAAGTTTATTTAAGGGTAAAATTTCACAATTGTCAGTATTTAACTTTTAACAAGAAACCAACTCCTCAGAGCAGGAGAATGCCCAATTCTATGATCTTGCTGGATGTTGAGAGGTGAACCTTCAGGAAGATTCAAAAGCTGGGGTAGAAAAGACTTGGAAAAAAGATATAGGCTTCAGGCAGTCCATAAATGTAAAAGTTGTTCCTTCTTTTGCGATTTTCCAAATGATCAACCTGTCTGCTTAAAGCAGTGACATTTTCCTGAGGGACAGTGACCTTTGATGGAGTATGCTTGAAATCACAAATTTGACCTTCTACAGAGGAAATGCGCCTATCCATAAGATTCCATCTTTCTGAAAAATTTTGTAATCTAACATTTGTCTCTTCCATGAATAGTCGCAAGGGACTTATTTGCTCCAAAAGCAAATCTAGAGAAGCAATAGGAGGAGATTTAGAGGGTGACAGTGGATTTGTTTTAAGTCTTTTGGGTGGCCCTTTGCTGGCAGCAGGTTGAACTATCACAGCAGGCAGGACTGAGGAATAAGGTGTGCCAGCACTCTTGGGAATTGAGACACCCTCCATTTTGGATGATCTGCGAAGAACAGGAGCAAGTTTATGGGACTTGCCCGAAGAAGGCTTGGTCAAACACTTCCTATGTTGTGATCTGCCCATATACAAAAGCTGATTCAAAGAGGCTATGAGGACGTGTCTTCAGAAAAAAAACACAACCAATAGTGGAAAACATTCTCCTTAGAAAGGGCTTAAACTGTAATAAAATGCATTACAATATGCAAATGCAAGCCCAACAAAAATAAACAAGTGAGAAGAAAAAATAAATAGCCAAATATATGCTAAGAAGAAGGCAGGACTGAATGGCATAAATTCTCCATGAAGAAGCAGTCAGAAAAAAAGAGAATTCAAAGAAATATAAAAAAAATAAAAACAGCTGCTCACATAGTGACACAGAAAATACCAGCTACAGACAAGCTCCTGCTGCAGGTGTTAATATTTCCACCCATGTCTCATCTGCGTCTCTTCAGAAGTAGCTGAGAAGACCACTGCTGTCATTCTTCAGCGTGTAATTAAGTAGCAGGCTGCAGAGGGAAGACGCGTACCCAGTAGAAGACAAATTACGCGCTCCCAGTCCACAAGAAATAGATTAACAGCATCCTCAGAGTTTCCTGAAGAGATTCCAGGCAGGAGAACTCGATCTGGAGAGGATAAGCCGCGTTGACGAGGCCGCTTTGTGCGCTCTCTCACAGAGCCTCAGAGGCGCAATGCCATCTTCGACCGGCGCCAAGCCACGACCCCCACTAGCCCTTGTTTATGAACATATATTTTGACGCAGCAGGGCGCTTTACATTGAATCAGACAGTACATGCTCTCATATGCAAATCGGAGTAGCACAGGGTGAAATGCACAGAAGTAACAGAGGGGTCATAAAGGTATTGGAGGAACACAGGCTCTGAGATGGTGCAATGCTGTAGATCGTAGCAAGTTTACACAATTAGCAATGGTTTTTGGTTCTGTATAAGATATACAGAATTTATATCTTTGTTTCTTTTGATTGTATATTGAGTATTAAGCTTTTAATTTAGGGCCTGGGAATGCAGAACTGTGATGATAATGTGAGATGTTACAATTTACAAACTTTGCCGTTCGGTGGGGTAGGTTGTTGTGGAGAGCAGAGGACCTACTACTGGCAACTGTTTTTGTGGGCGATGGATTTAGTGGGTAAGGGCATGAGTAGAGAGGAGTAAGGCCCCTTGAGTTGTGTCTTGAGGGTGATAAGAGCGTGTGGCATCTCATATACATAGAAGAATTATTCAAAAGAGATGGATCGAAGGAGGAGACGTCTGGTTTTCTTCCTTTTTTTTCGGGATATGAAGAATCATTTGATCGGTGCTGCCAATCACTCCAGAGCAGCCAGTTACGGTATGTGTATCAGCCACGCCTTCATGATTTTGACTGTGCTTTTCTTTTTACTTGACACACAGGGACTAAAGTTGGATACGGCTTATGTCCTAATTTTTACATTTGTGCAGTCAAAATGTATTTTTTACTCCAGCGTGTAAATCAAGTTTACATTAAAACCAAGTAATGCCTAATTATACAGGAAAATGAAGTACAATTGGGTCACATGAGCAATCTTTGGTAATTAGCACAAGGTTTTACAAAATAAAATAAAAAGCGCAGTAAATTGTTCAAACCGAAGGGTAAGTGGACAACAATTAAGTCACCTTGAATTGATTTCGAAACTCTATTCAAATTGGTTAATTGTATCCAGCAAGCTGCTAAGGAATCAAATCTCCTGTGATAAAGTAACTAATGATGGGTGTCTTGTCAGAGGCACAGAGCCTGGTGAGCTCTAGGAAACTGGTTAACAGTGTGGTTTAATTCCCAAAAGATTTCCAAGATGTTAAAAAGGTTGAGATCCTTTTCGCAGGCACTGACCAGTTGATGAAAAGTTGTAGAGAGTTGTATATCTCTACGTTAATCCTTGTACTGGTCATGAACATCTACTGGACCTCCCCAAAAAGCATTGTGTGAGGCTTTTTTCTACATCCTCAAATCATTAGGAAAGGAGGCTCAACGGCATCCAGGCCCTAAGGGCTTGTCTTTCTTTAAGCAAATACGCCCCATCTGTTTATCTGAAAGAGAATCAAGTACTTGACACATTTTCCAGCACTCATTCTGTGCACTGGAAATTCACAAGGTCCAGCTTACACACTAAACGGGCATAGCCCTGACAGGGAAAATAACCCTGCACTTACAGTAAATGGAGTACTGGCTTGTCTCACATACTCGTCCTATGTCAGATGGTTGCCTTTAATCGACTTTCCTTGTTGAAGCCAAATGATTGACGTGAGTATTTGTATTCTCTAGTTAGGGTTGTTGTCTTTGACCATAATGTAAATTGCCTCAACACCAGCTGACTGAAAAATATGGTGATCATATTTCTCACAGTTGTCAAAGTCTGATTACAACTTCAGACTTCACAATTAGAAATAAGTCTATTAATATGAGCTTAATGCTAGTTGCTGCCACTACAGTAATTCTTTGCAATAAGCACATTTCAGATGGATACTTCTAACCATAGATTCCTCACCAACTGAATCTTCTCAAGTGCCAAACTGCATATGGAAAAGTCTGCAATAGCATACGGTTGCTGGCCGTTGGCGCCCGTGAACTCCCTCACAACTTCGGTCCACTCTATATGTGACCTCACAGAGCAACATATAGGTATGCCAGTTCGTCTTTCTAATGTCTTTGATTTGGAGCCTGAGTTCCTCGCCTAACTTTTTTGGGCTTTACTGTAATATTGCAAATTTACAGAGACAGTATGCAGGAATGTTTTTTGCTAAACCATGATTTATGTCAAGCCATACTTGCTTGAAGGAAATGAGTCATGGTCCAACCTACGTTTGTCTGTGGTGCCTCACCAACAGACACAACTGCAAGCCCTGTGACCAATGCTCCCTGATGCATCGCAAAGTCAATTTGCGAGGTTGTTCGCGTTTGTATTCTCAATCCTCTGGTAAGTTCAGGATGAAGTGGAAAGACAAATCCCAGTGCAAACATAAGGAATCGCAGTAAGGGTTTTGTCATTTTAGTTTGGAAACCTAAGGGTTGGTTGTTGGTCGTTTTGTACGTTCTCTGTTTGTCGGATCAGCCCTCTTTATTTAAGCCACTGGTTGTGATGCAGTAAAGAAGATCTCCTCCATCTGTCTCCTGGCTGCAGTTATTATGTAAAAACAACAGTTGATGGACAGAATGCAGAACAATGTCATACATTCACCCCGGTACAGAGATCTAGGCCTAAATCCATCGTTTTTTTGCACTCCACACCACACCAGTTCAGACATGGCCATATGCAGTTATTATGTCACAATAGGACCGTCATTTGATTATTACCTTTTTAATCTTTGTACTTTTGAACATATGCACGGGGGCACACTGACACTTTGGACTCTCAAGAACGGCATTCTTAATGCTATCACTTTGGCAACAAGTTGGTACTACGGACTCAGTTGTTAATTCTTCTGAAAGTGATGTTACCCTTTTATATGGGACAGCCCATCACGTTTCCTTTGCTCTTTTCTCTGCGACATGCCTCTGAGGAGGAGGATACGCTTCACTGTTTTATATCCTGAGTGGGACTACTGGTTGAACAATAAGCCTTTTGTTGACTTCTGACGATATAAAGAAGGGGAAGGCAGTTCAGAAATGTACCTTAGCCCGGCTATGTTTCCCTTGGTGCCCTGGACCCTACCCAGGGTGCACCCAGTGTGCTAAGGGACCGCAGGAGGAGCCTCAACGCTCCACACTCCTAGCTGGCTCCTCTCCTCTTGTGGGATGGTCATTGCTACTGCACAGAGGGAGCAGCTGGAAATGCAGCTCCCTCTGTGCCAGAGCATTAGTGTAATCTCTTTCCCTACCCGCATCTCTTTTACTGCTCCTGCCCGCTGGAACTGGAGTGTTTGCTTTTGCTTGATGGGAGCTGTCAGCTCCTGCAAAGCAAAAGCAAACAGCTTTGTCCCAGGGGTGGGCACCCCGGCATGTAGCACGACATGGCCCTGGGGGGTGGTGGTCTCCTGGGTCATTAATGGCTCCAGGAGGGGAGCCGCGAGGCCCCCCTTTCTTGATGGTGGTTCCCGGGACCGTATGTGGCCCAGGAGGGGCACCACACTGACCCCCTGTGTAATGTTTATTTTAGCCCCGGGGGCTGGTGGTCTGCAGTGCCAGGGGAGTCTGGGTGTTCCCCCCCGCTATCATTTTATTATTAAAATTAACCTCTAAGAGGTGGTTGTCCCTGGGGCATTTTAAAGCCCCTTGGAGTGAGGCCCCGTGCACCCCCTCCTATTTTTATTAAAAACGGCATGTCTCCAGGACCTTGTCAATGGGGGGCTGCAATTAGACCAAGCGCAGGAGACTGCATTTGTTTTTTGTTTTTTTTAGAGTTCATGGCAATATTCGCGAATATTTCATGAAAATCACTGTGAACTTTAAAAAATGCTTTTTTGCCCTTTCGGGCTTGGGGGTTCCGGTATTCCTACCCCGTCCCCTTTCCTTTTTTCCCCTTTTTTGTGGGTGGGGGGATCAACTGTAGCTGAGTTCCAAGATGGCTGCAAACACTTCCTGGTTGAAGTGTTGACAATCAGAACTCCTCAGATGTTTGCACAAGCTTGTTAGTATTCGTTAAGGCTTGGCGATTGTAGATATGCAAATTTGGATTTCCTTTAATTTCTCACAAGCTACTGAACGTATATACAATAAAATAACTGAGAGCGTGATCTGCGTAACCAAATCTACCTTTTTGCCAAATGTGGTGTAATTCCGTCCAGCGATTCGGGCTGTAGTCATGTTCAAAGCTCCAAAGGGAATTAATATAGGAAATGCACTTTTCTTTTACACCCCCACCCGTGGAATGCAAAGCAAATGATGGTCAGCGAAACGCAGTGCTCGTGATGGAACGTATCGGGTGCATAGTCCCTGCAGGATTTCAGGGCCCAGGTCGTATAAAATCTTATGTATAGTGCATAGAGTTTTAAACTGAACTCTGTTTGATTGGCAGCCAATGAAGACCATGAAGAAGGTTGGAGGTATGGCAGTGCTTTGGTAGGGCAAAAAGAGTGCATGCTGCTGCATTCTGAACCTGTTGGAGTCGCGCAGTAACTGTTTTATTCACGCCAAGCGAGAGCCCATTGCAGTAGTCTAGGCGCGATTAAACAACAGATTGAACAATCAGTTGGCGGGTAGGGGCATCAAAAAACCCCAAGATGGGTCTTAGGCCGCACAGGAGGCCGAAACAAGTACCAGTCACTTTTTTCGCATGAGGCTCAAAAGAGCGGGCGGTGTCGATCAAGACCCCTAAATATTTGACTGCGTTTTTGGTTGGGGAGGGGTGCCCAAGGTCGCAGGCCACCATTGGTCGTCCCATTTATGGGTATCACGGCCTACCAAGAGTACCTCCGTCTAGGCAGAGTTAAGCTGTAGATAATTGTTTGCCATCCAGTCTGAAATGGCCAGAACATCGGCACAAAATGTTAGTTGGTCCAGGGCAGGATTGTTAAAAAAGGTGAAGACCAACTGGGTATCGTCCATGTAGGACACCATTTTGATGTCCCGTGCTTTGGCCAGGAGGACCAGAGGGCGGACATACACGTTGAACAACGTGTGGCCCAAGGCCGAGCCCTGGGGAACACCACAGCTGAGGGGGTAATTGCGCGACAGTTAAAGGGGCGGCATATACCTGAAAGGAGTGCTCAGAAAGAAAAAGAAGCAAACCAGGCCAGAGCCCTACCTTTGACCCCAATCTCCTCCAGCCGTTGGAGTAGAATCCTATGGGAGACCATGTCAAAGGCCGCACTAAGATTGAGTAGAAATAGTGCTGAAGTATTACCCTCGTCCAGCGCATCCCAAAGCTGCTCTATAACCGCCTGAAGGGCTGATGCCGTACTGTGTCTAGATCTGAACCCGTCAGCTAAGTCTCCAAGAGACAAGGGTGGCAAAATGTGTAGGAAGTGAGGGGGCACTATTGAGGTAGGGGGCACCATGGGTTCAGAGGCACTCCGCCTCATGTCGAGTTTGATATAGATATAATCAACTTTATTAATGAAATACCTCACCAATGAGTCGCATTGAGTATTGGAAGATATGGTGTCATTGGTTCCTGACAGAGATTTTAACATCTTTTTCATAAGAGTAAAAATGATTTTGGAGGGGTAAGAGCTTGATGCAATTGAGTTGGCATAAAACGAGACTTTATTCTTTTTACCTAATGGGGATAGCCAGTAGGCAATATATATATATATATATATATATATATATATACGCTCCCAGAGTCCTTTCACCACTCCAGAAGGAATCAAAAGCACTCGCGGGGGTGATATCAGCAGTATGATTTAATCCAGAAGGTAAAACAAACGCATTTCGGATCTAGTCCTTCTTCAGTGTTAATTACACATAGAATTGTGAGGCGCCGTATTATATACACGCATACGATCGCGTCACAGTAGAAACAAAGGAGGGGATGGTCGCCGGCAAAATTGCGGGCGCCATCTTTGAATGACAAATTATCACAGTTATTGTATTACGTTTTAGATAACCACAGCTCTTGTGGGAGGTGAAAGGCAACTTAATATAAGCACATTATTGCCTAATTTTTAATCCTACCACCCACACTGTTGCAAGGTAATATAGCCGTGGATCGGCATTTAGCAACCTCAAGATCGAGGTTGCTACCTCCCTCCCTCATTATTCTCAAAAACCATTGTGTGGCCGTGTAACATTTTCTTAAACACAGATTTCCAAACTCCGTGCAAAAGATTCAGTGCAAAAGATTTACATCAGATATATAAGTTCCATTACCTATACAGACAATGTTTATCAAATAAATACATAAATGCAAGCTTAAATTCATAAAGTACTACTCTAGATCCCTAGGTGTACTGTTAGTTCTCCCCCAGAATTTAACCCATTGGGGGTTTTTGTCTGCAGGTCAATAATATATCGTGACTCCAGTCTTCGAAGTCTGGTCACCCTGTCCCCTCCTCTAGCATGTACAGAGACACAATCGATGGCAAAAAACTGTAAAAGATTTCTATCGCTTTTATGTTTTATGGCAAAATGGCGAGCAACCGGATAATTGAAATCCTTTTTAGCTATTGGTCGCATGTGTTCTAAAATTCTAATCTTGACATTATGTATCGTGCTGCCCACATACATAAGTCCGCAAGGACATTTCAGACACTAGACAACATGCGTGGTGAGACAGGTCAAGAATTTTGTGATTGTTCTTTCTTTCTTTAACCCCTTTACATTATAGGTTAACACTCTTTTACTAAAGGCGCAGGCTTTGCACTTACCACAAGGGTAAAAGCCTTTAATTTCTTTTAAAGTGCCTTGTTTGGATGGAACTGGGTCCAGATGACTATGTACTAAGCAGTCTCGTAAAGAGTGCGCTGTCCTAAAAGTGATCATAGGGACCGGTGGTATATCGGGCCGATGACTGGATCTGTTTTTAGAACATGCCAGTTTCTTTTCATGATAGTTTTTAGATCAGAGGATTCTCAGAAAAAGTGGTTATCAAACGGAATTGGCCTTCATTGGTTTTTTCCCTCTGGTTTTCTTTCAAATTTTTCTCGTCAGAGTAGATTTTAACAGATTACAGTCATAGCCTCTTGCCAGAAAGCGGCTCAGGCTCTCATTTGCTGCTTCCTCAAAATCACATAGTTTTGAGCAGTTACGTTTTAAACGTAAAAATTCCCCGTAGGGTATGCTATTTTTTAGTCTCTCGGGTTGGCTACTTGAAGCGTGTAGCGTGCTGTTGCCCGCTGTCGGCTTCCTGTACAGGGACGTTGTTAAATCCCCTTCCTTTATTTCAACCTTCAGGTCGAGATAGTTTACTGCCACTAAACTAATCTCGCCTGAAAAGTGTAGATAACATTCATTTCTGTATAGATGTTTAATGTATTCCTGAGCTTTGACCTCTGAACCCTTCCATATAAGGAAGAGATCATCTATGTATCGATGCCATGATACTATTTCCTTCGTCCATTCAGCATTACCAGTGGACCAGGCCACCTGCTCCTCCCATCAGCCAACGAACAAGTTTGCATAGCTGGGGGCGAAGCAGGTGCCCATTGCTGTCCCGTAGATTTGTTGATAAAGGTCTCCCTGAAAAAGGAAAATGTTATTGGACAAGCAGAATTCAATTAATTTCAACAACATTCTGTTGTGTGTGGCAAATTTCAAAGCTCTCTTTTTGAGGAAGTATTCTACTGCTCTCAGACCTTGTGTGTGGTTTATGGTCGTATAGAGGCTAGTTATATCCAACACTATGACAATACGATTGGTCCCATTTGATCTTCTCAATGTGTTGGATAAAATCAGTAGTGTCTTTTATATATGACGTCAATTGCAAGACTGATTCAAACAAAAAATGATCTAAAAATCTTGATAAGTTTTCAGTCAAACTCCCTATAGAGGAAACGATTGGCCTCCCCGGGGGAGTCACATTGAGTATTGGAAGATATGGTGTCATTGGTTCCTGACGGAGATTTTAACATCTCTTTCATAAGAGTAAAAATGGTTTTGGAAGGGTAAGAGCTTGATGCAATCGAGTTGGCATAAAACGAGACTTTAGTGTATATATATTTTTTTTTATGTAGATGTTTGTATATCAAAGCAAACACAAGGGAATGATGGTCGGAGTACTGAAACTTTTCAGACACTCTCCCCAGTCACACATCTGTCTTGAATCAGTCATCGTTCTTTAGCTCACTTTGCCAATCCAGTTCATACCCGGCCATATGCAAATCAGTCTGGACTCTGTTTATCATGGGAACAGTCCAGCCCGAACTGCCACGCCAGGTCTTCCCTGGAACAGAAACAACCAGCCTGGGACCGGCTTCTGGGTAACACCCCTCATCAGCCAGGCTAGCTTGTATCCAGTGGCAAAGTGAGCAAGGGACCCACGTCTGGGCATACCCTGCCAACTTGGGCGAACACAGCAAACACAAGGAAATGATGGATGGAGCGCTGAAACTTTTAAGACACTCTCCCCCGGTCACAGATCTGGGTTGAATTAATCATCGTACTTTAGCTCGCTTCGATATCTCAGTTCGAACCCAACCATATGCAAATCAGTCATGTTTGTATATCTATGTATCTGTGTCTGTATTCAGATACACCTATACATCGTTCTGCAAGCTACACAAACGCTTGCTGTTCTTTTCCTCCTGTGAGTTATACATTGTTGTTGCCAATTTCTGTAGTGTTACCACTTGTCTTGGCAACTTTTTCTCAGTACAATAAACAGTGTTTTTTTTTTACTTCGACAGATGTCTGTTCGGTCATTATTCAGTGCTCTCTCCATTGTGGATGGCTTCACGGATTCCTTCTCCTGGGCTTTGGTTCCCCATGTCACGGCTGACCATAGTCAGGCCCTCTCATCGGAGCGCTCTGTATTCTGTTTCTGTTGAATGTTCTTTTCAGACACTTTTTTTGTTTGTTCCTGTGCCATGGGAAACACTGTTTCCCTGCTTTTCAATGTCTTTATGGCTTGAGTTGCCTTTGTTCTTGCCACAGTTCTTTTTTTATTTTTTATTGAGTTTTTCAACAAAAGAAATACAGAGAAATAACATTACAATAAAGGTATAGTTTTTATACAATTTCCTTTAGGTATGTGCGGTGGGTACAAATTCTAGGTGGCTTGACACACTTTTTAGGGTGAAGAGTATCCTTTTGTTCACTCGAATTCCTAAGAGCATTTTGGCTTTTTAATCTTTAGGTTGTTTTCATTGTTTCAGTTTCAGTTTTCTTTCTTTTCTTATGTTTTTACTGTGTTGTGTTATTTTTATTCTGAGCTGCAGGTGGAAAGCGCCGGGACACTCTTTTTGAGTAGCCGTGCGCTATACAAGAGCGCCATAACATAACATAACATAAGAAGAGCATCCAGTTTCTTTTGCATTGTTATAGACCGGATACTACTATTAAGGGATTTTTAGCAAGATCATTTTGCAGACCCTCCACCGCGTTTGGTTTTGCTATGGTATCTAATTCAGAGGTAAGGAATCTGAGGTAAGATGTCTCTATCAGATGAATAAGTTAGTTACCTTGGGTAACGCCTTATCTAGTAGAGACAGGATCTAGCTGCAGATTCCTTAATGACCCTCCCATCCTCCCTGTTCTGTGAACTGGTTTCTTTTTACCTAAAACATACTTTTCTTGGCATTGTGATTCCTTTCGCTTCTACTTCGTACTTGTTTGGCACAAAGCGATCTCTCTTTTTGGCACACTGTTTCCACGGGCAGTTTCTACAAGTGACTTTGTGTTTTTGGAGAGAAACCAACGTCAGCACGTCAGGGGAGGGCTTATATGGACCTCATTAATGTCACATTAATTCCAGCAGGTTCAGAATGCGGCAGCAAGGTTACTTATGGGCATTCCTAGATCACAGTCCGCCCGACCTGCCATGAAGGCGCTGCACTGGCTGCCAGTGCGAGAACGAGTGAAATTTAAGGCACTCTGCACTGCCCACAAAATCCTCCGGGGGAAGGGCCCTCCAATTTTGAGGAATCTAGTGGTCCCATATAAAGCCAGTAGAACACTGCGGTCCGATCAAAAACATCTTCTTGTAGTCCCTAGAGTTAAAAGGGCTAGGACAGGCGGGAGAAGGTTTTCAGTTCACACAGCAAAGCTCTGGAACTTGCTTCCTTTAGAATTGCGCGCTGAGACTTGCGCACTGCGATTTCGCAAAGGTCTTAAAACCTACCTCTTCCCTGCTTAACTGCACTAAACATACTGTTTTTTAACTGAGTCCAGAAAGCGCCGGGATGCCCAAGGGTAGCTGCGCGCTATATAAAATTTTTATAATAATAATAATAATAATCTAGTGGTCGACATAGCTACGGAGTCACATGACGCCTTCCACTGACGTGCAGAGGTACTGATGTAAAAAAACTTCCGGATCCAGGCTGGCACCTGGGCAGAATTCAAAGGTAAGCAATCTGCAGCTGGATCCTGTTTCTACCCGCTAAGCCATCACCGAAGGTAAGTAACTCATTCTTCAAGACCTAGTCTGGTGATGGGAGATTCAGGAGATGAGGAATATGCTGTAGGATATATCATCCACCAGCAAGATTGTCATGGAAGGGTCACTAACCTTTTTGTTAAATTTTTGGGGAGGAAGCTGCAGTATGGTGCCAGCCTCATCACACAGATGTCTGATAATGTGGATACAATTTGACTCTTTTCAACTTCCCGTAACTATTGGACTAGCAAACTGGGTACTTACTCGTCAATGGTTAGCTTATGGTGTTTCAAATATGACCATTCTTTTCTTTTCAATGTCAGCTGCCTGGCTTTTAAAAATGTTCCTTTTTACAGTGCAGATATGTCTGGGTCCTGTTTAGCAGGCCTCTAATAATGAAAGTGAAAAAATGAGGGATATACGTCTGGTGCACCTTTGTGCCGGTTACCTTCTTGCTATTGCGTCTCTCGCATCTAGGCTGCTTACGCTACCCTACAGGACGGTCTTTCCTATACTTCATGTGGTTCCAGCTTCCACACAGTTAGCTTATGTTTCTTCCGGTCTTCCACTGGACTATCGTTCTTGCTGTAGACCTGTTTTGGGAGCTTCTGCTGTTTGCCGTCCGGCCTTTCACAGGTCTTGTCACTGACTGACTATATACTGGTGTATCTTCTATTCTAGTACTACCTGCACTTTCTGGCCATGGATTGGCATCCTGACTATGCTGATCCATGTATTTTGGCTGCTGCCGGTTTCACAGTGCTTCTTTCCACTGTTGTGCATACTAACCGGTATGCGCTGACTCTGTCATACCAGTTGCCATCTCTCTGAGTTCTAATTGCAGTCAGCACGCTGGATTCTGCGGATCCAGCAGACCCTAGATTTAGTTCCACTTCTTTCCGAAGTCATGACCTGTTCTTTTCACACCAACATGTCTAGTATGTTTTCTTTCTCTCACCTGGTATACATCCGGGAGTTTTCACGCTGTTCTTAGATGGCTTGTGGTGCCTTTGCCTCCCCATGTTTTCCGCTCTTTTCTGAGCTTCATGGTCTGGTGTGGCTGCGCTGGCTTGCGGTCCCCACTGTGTTTCGTCACTTAGTTGACGGCTACGTTCCCTGGGGAACTTCATAGGGTTCAGTGGCTGATTCGCCTCCACTATGGGTATGGCTTTAGTATCTTTTCTAAGTTAAGGAATCTCCGGCTAAATGTCTTTATCAGATGAACGAGTTCCTTACCTTTGGTAACGATGTATCACAGTCTAGCCGCAGATTCCTTAACGCCTCCAGTCCTCCCCGTTCTGTGAGGACCTTGTCAGGATGGGTTTTCTATACTCGCCTCCCTCCGTGTGGCTTCACCTTTCTACAGGGTGACATTTTCACTTCACTCCTGCGCAAAATGTTGCTTCTGTTTTCATTGCTCTACTCCGCCCATATTCTCCTGATTTGGCGGTATGCTCATATGTCATGTGTCCTTTCCAACTCTGTGCCTGGATTGTATGGTATGGGATCTATTCATGTTCCCCACCCCCCGCTCTCCCCTTCTCCGTCACCTTGGGGTCTCTTACCACCTCTGCGACTCATTGGTTCAAGTCTATGGGCTCTGCCACATTCCCTCGGTCGCTTATTGGGGTTCCAACGTCTTTCTGGTGACGTATTGTGGTGAAATTGACCTTGTTCCCATGTTCTGGACTTGTTCTCTTTCACCGTTATGCTTAATAGTTGCAGACTTTCGGTCATCTGCCTTACTGTTTTTTCACATCTTCATCTACCTCCACAGGTGGTTTGGCCTTCACTCTGTGGGGTTGCTTTTCAGAGCGGTGCTCTGCTCTTTCCTTTAGTTATCTTTCAAAATACTGTGCCTGGCACTGTCCTTTATGGCTCTAGTTTTCTTCCTTTTCGCACACTGTACCCATATTCTCACAGTTTTTGGTGTTTGGTGTGACTCCGCGTTGTGGCGTGGAAAAGTTTCTCCAACGAAAACTAACGTCAGCGTGCCGGGAGGGGCAAATATGGCTCCGCTGACATCACGTCCGTGGACACCGTCAGGGCGGAGCAGTACGGCTCCACCCCCGGCGCGCAGAGGTGCTGCTGCGGAAAGTTTTCCGGATCCAGTCTGACGCCTGGGGATATTCTAAGTTAAGGAATCTGCAGCTAGACTGTGTCTCTACCAGATACATTGTTACCGAAGGTAAGTAGCTCATTCTTATGTGCTGCAGAAATACTTTACATATTGCCTCTAAGTTAAGCCTGACTGCTTTTGTGCCAAGCTAGCAGAAGGTTAAGCACAGGTAAATTTAGTGGTTCACCCTGAAAGAAATTGTGGATGTTGCTTGAGCAGAATCCCCTCCAACGGCTCAACCAACAACATAAATTCTTACCAATGGCATCACATTTTCTCAAACCCTGAGAAAAACAAAATTAATTCTTCTTTGAAGAAACCAAGAACTTTAAGTCTACAAAGAATGACTAAATGAATTAAAGTATTATAGCTTCGACCCCCATCTAAAAGATGAAGTGAAGGGTGTTGGCTTCTGCATATAGCAGTCAATAGCTATGTAATCGCAATTTCGACCACACTATAAAATCTACTAGAGCAACTCTACTCTCCTTTAAAAGAAAAACCTCCAACCTTGCCTCTATAAACAGATTTCCGATTAGTGGAACAAGCCCCATTCATCTCCTAAATCAATTATAGAAATTTCACCCTCTGGGTAGTTTATTAAATGCACAAACTCAGCTCTCACTACTATCCTACATTATGCAGTTGGACTGGTGTTTAGAAGAACATCCTACCCCATCAGTCCTGTTTTGAAGGAAGTACACTGAAAGAAGAACACTGATGTCTATTTGAGCCTAGAATCAACTTCAAACAGAGCTGCTTAACATACTAATCTGTACCCTTTACCAGAATATATATGGTACATTCTAAAAATCCCCAGATGAAGCAACAACTCCTTCACTTTTTCCCTTTAACTCCTGGTTGGCTCTCCTATTCATTTCTATGTTTCCTCTTCTCTCTTCTGCCTTGCCACACCGCTGCACTCCTATAATTCACTATCTCCATCCTTCTACTGCCTAACTATACTTCCTTGCTGTCCTGGCCTCCTCTCTTAGCTATTGCCACCCTTTCCACTCCTCCTTATTTGCCACAACCTTTCTCGATGTACCTCTTGCCCACGTCATCCACCAATTTGTCCTGAATGATTTATATTGTGTGTTACAGAGACCCTATTCATCTCCTCAGTTTTGTCTAGAAACCCCTCATCACAGCCTGTCTGTTTTCATTCTGTTTCTATAAATGCATATGATTGCAGAGTTATTTTATCGTATTGTCCACTTCCATAGTTCTGTTTCAGAATAAGGCACACTGACATCACCCGGCAGAGTGTGCTATAGAAAAATGAAAAAAATAGAAATCTCAAAGGTTAAGCTATATAAAATAATTCTGATGCTATGTAAGCCAAATGGTCTTTCATCCACTACAGTATAATGATCCGGGAACTGCTCGAGCTGCACGGTAGCAGAGTGTCCAAAACAGTAAAAATGAATGGACTGAGTATTGTCCAATAATTGTATAAGCTGCACAGGTCAGATCTGGGTTGCTTTAATTAGGAGTAGATGAGATGGCTTTTAGGTTTCTTGGCAACAGAGGGGACTTTGCAGGCAGTAACTGTTGTAATACCTTCTGTAGCTACAGCTTTGATTCCTGCCATAATGCTTCCTAACGTCCATATGGCTACATTACATAGTTTTCAGTTCAGATGCATGCTGTGAGCACCGGTGTTATAAAGTGCCATTGGTCCTCGTCTACCACAGTGTGTAAAGAGATTTCTAATATTGGATATCAGCTCCAGTTAAGTCACTGAAATGGCATTTTAGAACTTTGGCTCCCAAAGCAGATGCTTGGGACATGTCATTCTAAATAAAGACACAAATACTTTTTAGGCTCTGAATATCTTTTGCTTCTGCCACGATTGAAATGGGTCATCCATCTACCCTCTTTTTATTGAGGTGTGGGCTGAAAGTGGCAGCGCCTGGTTCAGCACAAGTTAGTCTGTGTAAGTCTAGATCTTAAATACAACCTAGCAAGGATTGAGCTTTCGTTCTACTTGTTCTTCCATGAATGTACACTGGGTGTCCTGGGATCTCTTTAGCAATAGTTTCGCAAGTCTAACTTGCTGTTTATACATTGTTGGTAGCTAATACCATCCTTTAACATCCTAAAATGACTACAACTACAATCAGGTTTGACCTAGTTTCCCCAATTTCTGAGGTTATGAAATGTTGAATATGGCTTGCGTTAGTTCAACATAGCGGCCAGTTTTAGCTAGAACCCCGCTACCGAATGTCTGATTACCATTTACAGAATTGACTAAATGGCACATCCTGGAAGGAGGGGGCATAGGCCATTGAAATTCTGTCCCCATTGGGACCGAGTTATTTTCTAGTGGCATTTTAACAGACCTCTTAACCCCTTTTTCAAGCTTTCTGAACAGACTTGAAGCCAGAAGAAGGGAGGGTTCTGTACCTGCTATAACAATCCTGTCTATTAAACTGTAAATCTCTCCTCCTTATAAATCTCTTTGTGCCAGGTCTGGATTCCAAAACTGAAGCAAGACAGTTTCTTGAACACTTTCACTGGTCATTTAACACCATCAGCGCTGCGCATTTTCCCGCTGTGCGCTGACTTTTTGAAAAACCCGCGGTTCATGACGAGCTCAGCTCGTCATCAGCGTACGAGAGGTGTACCTCATGACGAGCTGAACTCGTCATCCGCGTCAAAGGGGTTAATCCTCCTATGCTAGGGACAGAAGCTGCCCTCTTGTAGAATTGGACTCACGAAGAAGCTAGAGTGGCTGAGCACCTCCTAAGATTCATAAACAGAAGGGCCTTTCGACCAGTTTACATAATCCAGGTCAACATGAGTGCTGCTGGGTGAACTGGTACCCAGCAGCACCTAGGAACCTAGCTCTCCCACTCTCTGTGAACACTGTTGGGTTAAGGTACCTTATTGACTATTCTTAATGCTGCTGCACTGTAATGGACACTTTAGATACTCTTTGTCTTGTTGCGAGCACCTCCTATGTCCTGTGATTAATTTAATCTTCATCATAACCTTTTATTTCCTGCTCCAGTTTTTGCTTTATTTAATTACTTTTTATTCATTTCATATTAGGTGAAGACACTATTTCTTTGACTATACTTAATTAGTATGTTTGTCAACATAATACCTAGACACTTTTTCTGACAATTGCCCCGCTGCTTAGGCCAATGCTACTAAAGCAGAGTAAGGGTTGCCTTAATGGAAACCTGTTTACCTGTATTGCGGGCTGTGTTTGGCAGTGTGGGTTCTCAGCCATGTATCATGCTAAGACTGTAGCATCTGTTCCTCATTGCCTAACAGGGCATTTTCCTAGACATATCATAAGTATGCTTCGTATTGCTCGTACGTCATGCTGAAGCTTCCATTTCCACTCTCTAAATTTCTACTATAACATTGTAATTTGTTCCCTGCAAGAAAAGTCCTCATTGCTCTTGGATTAGCCGCAATAACTTGATTTTCCAATCTCCTGTTCTTCTGTCAATTAGACTTGTTAAATTGCACTTCTTGTCAAGCCTTGTTGAATTGTATTGCCCCTTCTCTTATGTGATCTCCTTCTGCATGCAAATGAGCACTGAACAAGTGAGGATTAGATCAGAGAAAAGGTTTGACACCCTCCGTCCAGGGTTACTTCAGCCAGATAAGACATATTCTGTTACTAGTGTGATTACAATAGCTGTGTTCTTGTGTTACAAATACAATCCTCGTTTTGGCTGAACAGAGGCTTTGTCCTCATATCATTGTTTGATTTGCCAGGAATTGCCTCATTGCTTGAGGATCTATAGGACATGCTTCATTGTAGACATAGACAGATTTCCATGCCTTTAATCTTTCAGGTGTGAAGATAATACTAAAATGTATAATTGTATCCTTAATTAAATTCTTGTCCATTGTGGGGATACACAATGACAATGAACATTACCTCTAAGTTCCTTATCGCTTATGGTCAACCACAGGCTTCCGGTACAGGAATGTTTGGTTTCACTAGTATTTTCTCAATTAGTCTTTATCATCTGGTGGAGGCAGATCAGTACTGTGAATCTATTTATTGAGCCTAGTCGGTGGCAGTACACTACATTGAAGCTTTATCAAAATGTGTATTTTTCACAATTAAGGAGAAACATTTGCTTTAGTTTTTTGTTTTATATCTTTAGTTATTTTGCCTAAGCAAATGCTCTCCGGAACAGTTTCATTGTATTTAGAACTTCTGTATTCAAGTCTTTCCATGCATCCACAGCTTCTATATAAATAGATACCTATTGCAACGAGGCATTGGATGTTTAATATGACAGGGACAAGATGAAACCCTGGAATACTCCGCAGATGATTGGGATCTTCTGAGAAAAGGAGGTGGCCATGTTAACGTACTGATCAGATGAGTAGAAAGAGAAACAATCAAGGTTCCCATTTGAGACCTAAGGGTGTGAATGAGGGTAGGGCTGGCTGGGAACTGTAGTGTTCTCCTTCGTCGCGTAAAGCCAGTTCCAGTAGGTCAGCATGTTGCCTGCAAGGTGCACCATATGAACTAAAGACTGTGGGCAAGGGCAACACAAAAGTTGCTTACTTACAGAAAGAGATGGGCTGGCATGTGGATCCCTGAATTCTGTGTTCTGCTCTACTCAAAAGATATACCCAGTATTAGCCCTTGATTGGACAGAGGTCGGATGGTTCCAATCTCTCTTGAGGTGAAAATTATAAGAACACATGTTGCAAGGCTTTACAGCTTGGTGCTTTGGGTAAGGAGAGATGCAGAAAGGATTGCTTCAGATACAATAGCTACACATGAGTGCAACAATAGCTCCTATGAAGAACAATAGGCAACAACAGATCGCAATGGACAGAAACCAAACAGTAGAGCCTTGCATGCCTAAGTAAGGTATGAGGAAAGAAAGTACCAAACCTGAGGATAGTGTTACAAAACGGGCCTTTGTAATTGGGGAAGAAGGTGGACTTGTGGGTTGACTGGAAGGCATATCCAAGAAGCCAGTAAGTGACCTCGAACATTGTGATTAGGAAGGCCTTGCTGAAATTGAAGATATGATTAATATCCAAATTTGCAAGGATGTACTGTTGCCACACGTATGTAAACTGTCCCATTATCTATGCACCAATTATATTGATGTGCAGCATGATTAACATGTGATCAGTGCCTTTCTTAATGGTGTTTGATTTCTTAACATGGCTGTGGGACTGTGGCCGTATTGACATGTATTAATCAACTTTGGCAATCTCCCCTTAAGAAGTAAGAAATATTCTGTGTTGCACTGTGATCAGTGAAGGACGTAGAATGTCTAGCATGTTAAGAAAAAGAAAAGTAATTGCCTTGTTTCAGTCAATAACCTGATTCCAAGTGACTCCTGCACTGCTGCTAGGGAGCTTAGGTAAACAGAGACTGCCAGGATTGAAGTCTTCTGATGTAGTCCATCGCCAAGTAGCACTACGGCCTGAGCAACTCTTAATAAGCGAGGAGAACCACTAAAATGCACTGGTTGTTTACGGCCTCTCTTCTTTACTGATGTCACTTTTATGCTTATTCATATCTGGGGTGTGCAGCTGGAGATATTCCTAGACGACGAGTGGTCTCCTCCACCAATGCTACTGCACAACTCCTGGCAATCATATACTAAATTCCTCTTTTGGTGACACCTGTACCCATTTGTAAGTTCCACAGAACCTCTAGGCTAGTACCACATGCTGCATCATTCCTTCCAATGTAGCTTATCCATATTGACCCAGCCAAAAGCTGAACTCCAGTCCTGAAAGGCCCAGAGTATCACTCCCAATCTGTCCACTGTGCACTTATTTATGAGTAAATACAGGTTCAGACATTGATCCAGTGCCCCCCTTCCAGGTCTAAATCCGTACTGTACCTCAGACAGAATGTGCAGTCATTTGCCCAAGACGTCAACCTAGAGAAACCTATTCTCCCTAAAATCTTGACAACCAAATCTAACAATGCAATAGGACGGTAACACTGAGGATCATTTCTAGAGCCCTTTTTAAACACTGCACAATAACTAATTTGGACCAAATAGGTGGCAGATTGTGTCTAAGGGCTGCTCCAATATAAATGGTGAACAAAGGGGCCCATAAAGGAGTATTAAACTTAAATAAGTACGGCTCAACCCCATCAGGGCTGTGATCTTTATTGTTGGGGAGGGCGTGAATGCCATCACTAACATCTTCCCAGGCAAATATTAGAGGAAAAAACACAATCCGTTTGCAAAAAAAGGAGCGCTAGGGGAGTCATAGATGCCCTCAAAGTGTCTCACCCATGCGTAGGGTGAGACATGGATCACACCATGTCTCACCCTACACAGAGTACCTGTTTTTACGATAAAAAATGGGCGGTTAATAATCTCCCAGTATTTAGTGTCATTCCTACAGCTATTTGCAGCAGTCATATTCTGCAATGCCTCCTGCTTCAAGGATCCTTTCCTGTGTTGCATAGCTGATTTAAAGAGCTGGAAGAGAAGCAACTTTCGCTCGATTTCTTTGGGTCTCTTTGAAGACCTCTGTAAGATTACAATAGTTATTGGTACAAGAGTAAACAAACCTTCACATTGTTACTAATAGTTTCAAAGGAACTAAGTAAGACCTTATCAGGAAGCTTGCCATCAAGAAACACTGTAAAAGCATTGAGACATGCTCCAAACAAATTAAGAAAAAAGGAACCAGAATGCCCTTCAATCTGAGTCTGCACCCTCATGAGAAATTTGTGACAGGTGCTGTGAGCCCAGGATAACAAAGCTGTCAATGGATTAGGATCACTCCATGAGTCCCAGTTCACCTTATAATTAAGCAGAGAAGGGATCAAGACTGTAGATACAAAATCAATTCACAGTGAAAGATCCAGGCCCAGAAAAAGTGGGCTTGATCACATTAGGACCAAAGAAGATTAACCCCCCACTACAGTGAAACATTGTAGTCATGAACCACAGAGTTGATCAATTCCCCCTGGGTAGTACGAAGAAAATGTGAATCAAGTGAGAGTAAAAAAGAAAAATTATCCTAGTCTGTGGAGCAACAGTTTGGACTGAGATGTAAGTTAAAGTCACCCGAACAAAAAGACTGGAGTATAGTCTTCTGTAAGATGAGGGTACCTTTCAAGAAGACATCGAAAAGAGCTGACATGATTATTGCACTATTGGCATTGTTAAAGGAAATGATAAGAAGTCTGCGTGAACTGGAAAATGAAAAATGAACCGCAAGTAAATTGGGTGAGCCAGTATCCAGTTGTTACAATTTAAACTAAGGCCTACTAAGAGCAAGAGTCCACCTTTGGACCTCCCCAACTGAGAGCTGAAAGCCGGTACAGGAAAGCCACAGTAGCCAGCTAGAAAAAGTTGTCATTAACTTCCCAGGTTTCTTGCAGGCAAATAATATTTAAAAATGTCAGAAATGAAAACCAATAAGACTCATCCATTTTGCCCACAATGCCTGCGATATTCCAACTCAAAATGTCAAGGGTAAAAAGAGGTTTATTCTTAGAAATCATGTCCCTCAAACTTGTAGTCACATGATCTGTGGAAGGGGAAAGATACAGTCAATTGTTAGCATTGAAGTTACTCAAAGGTTCAAAGATGTGACTGCGAGGGACATTAAAATATTTCTTACCAGGGTAAGGAGCATTGCGATAAGGTGATGAGACAGGGCAGATGTCAGAAATGTTGGGCTGTAGATGCCTGTAGAAAAAAACCCAAAGTAAGAGGCGCTATGCCAGAAAAGGTTTCGCTGCTAAGATGAGAGTTCACTCAAAAGATTACTGACAAAGGGAGCGTAGAACTAACTACTATACAGTCACCAATCAGCGTTTTAGGACCCTTACCCACCCAGGAGACCCGTCTGACCATGTTGGTGCAATGAAATAAGAGGCAAACATCACATTTGTCCTTTGAACCAATAGCAACCTTATTCCTCAATCGAGTGTGGTTCTCCTTCATTCCAACCTTCAATTTTGGTACTGTTAAAGGACTCCTAAAATGAGTGTTTTTCGAAGAGATAAGCATACTAGCAGCTATCGCCATTTCTTTTTCAGCAGTAGTAATCTCTCCTGTAATTACCCCTACTGCAGAGGATAAGAATGTCAAGATATTGAATGCTTTACAGAACTGCCACTCGTCATTGAGAACAGGTTAAGATTTGCTCTTACTCATGTTGTAATTGATTGGCTGCAACAAAACCAAGGGAGGTAACCTAGTCTGGTCTCAATCAGGCACAGATGGGCCTGCTCTTGGCCCGGTCTTCGTCTGGGCTGAAGCTCGGGTGCATCCTTCCCTGCGGGACTCCAGCTGGTGCTATTTAGTGCATTTGATAAAGTCCTTCTGTGAAAGAGGCTCTAGTAGACAGAGTCCTGTGCCCACCAGCAGTCGCTGTGTCTCCCGCACGGGGGACTTTGGATGGCACTATGTAGCAAGTTTGAGGCCCCACCCCTCCTGTGAAAGGGCTCTACTTGATGAAGTCTCGGGCAAAACAGCTGTCGCTGAGTCTCCTTCCCTGCAGGACTCTGACTATCGCTGTGTAGTGCATTTAATTAAGCCCCGTCTGTGAAATGACCTCTGGTAAATATAGTCTCTGGCCCACCAGCAATCGCTGGGTCTCCCTTTTTGTCACCTAAAAACAGTATCTGCGGTTTTGTTAATAATAATCCTCCCACGCATAATGGTATTCCTGACACAAATGTGTGTAGAATTTTAAGCATAAGCCTAAGACATAGAGAGATTATGCCCCGAACCTAAGTCTTCGTAGTTGTAATAGAACCTGAATGAACATAGTTACTATGCATCTTTCTTATCATAAAGTCTTCTCTCTTTTATAAAGAACATTGCCTGGACAATATTTTTTATTAGATCTGGAATTACCTAAAACATTTTGATTTTAATAAAAATATATTCATTATATACATGTCTGGGCTTTCTGCCAGCCCTCTTCATCCTTTGGTCTGTTGTTGTGTCATTGTAATGTACTGTAAAAAATATTTCTATAGCGCAACTAACACCAAACGGTTTCTTGGCGCTCGAGCACAAAGGGAAAAACAGTCCACAGAGCAAAGGTGTTAGTGATAAACATTACAGAACAAATAAGTTTTAAGAAGGGACCTGAAATGATTGTAGGAGGAAGCAAGTCTAATACCTAAGGGGATTGAGTTCCAAAGGGAGGGGGCAAGAAAAGAAAATCTCAAACCTCCATGCTTCTTGCGTTTGTAAACTGGGACCTTAAGCAAGGCAAGGTGAGAAGAACAGAGGTTACGTGAAGGAACATAGGAATGTATTAATGAGGAAATAAAGGACGGACCCGTGCTGGCAAGGGACTTAAAAATAGTATCCTTCACATATTTTTTACGTCTACTACAGCATACTGCATGGCGTAGTGCATCAGCCCACTTCAGCTATTTGATAACTTCACTGTGAGTGATAGTAGTCTGCCCTTTCACAAGGATTACATCCACACACAAAGTAGCCTTCAGTACCAGGGACTACTTTTTAATTTTGACGAGAACTCAGTAGGTCCCCCATCCATAACATGTTACAAAAGCCTTCAAAACAGCAAAATGAACATCGACAAAGCCCAATAGGCTGGCAGCCAAAGCCAGACCCATTGGTTTTGCCCATGCTTGTTTAGGTTAGTTTTTAATCTAAAAAATATATATATATATATATATTCAAATTCAAAAGAACTTTATTCGGTTTTCATGATGAAAGCCATAAAAGTACAAATATGCACAATAAAAAGGAATAAAAGTTATTAATAACATTAAATTCATGATATATTAAAAGTTAGTCTCTCATAGAGAACACTGTACTGTCTCTGAAGTCCGTGTTTAATGCAGCCGTATGATTTTCATAAGTTCGTGCGATGCCTGAGGCACAGTTTTAAATAGTGTGCGACAGATTTCGTCGCTAGGGTGTTTTCCAGAAACTGCAGCGCCAGGTACGCTGGGCGGCATCTACGGATCTTCATGACTTTTAGAATTGGTATGATCCACCTTTTGCGATGTGGCATGTAAAAATTGCAAAAGAAGAGAACGTGGATCGTAGACTGAGATGAAATAGCGTCACAGGGGCACGGTGTCATATTGGTTGTCCAAATATTCTGTGACGGAAATGAAACCATAATGTGAAAAAGATTAAACCTGAAGCGGGTGAGAAGGAACTTTTCAAATTGCGTCAGGTCGTACTGCAGATACGGTTGAACAGATAGAGTCAATTGTATCATAAGGCAATGTTGAACTGATGGCTTTCCTATTTCGGACATCAATCGCAGTTGAGTTAAATGAGACAGGCATAGCTTTTTTTTTTTTCAAAACCGTTTTTATTAAGAGTTCAAGCAGAATTCGGTACAGCCCTCCACAGTCAGGAGAAGACTGTCAATGATTCACGTGTAAAAGCATGGCAGTGAACCCAGAGTTTCAAAATGACATACCCCCACAATCCCCCCCATCCCACCCAGCCCCAAGCAGAAAAACCGCCCCCCACCCCAGCCCCAACTACCCACCCCTTATCCCACCCTAACCCGGTGCACGTGATCAGCTTAACAACATTAGATGAATAGCAATGGCAGTGTAGGCCAACAGTCTAGGGTACAGGATCCACATCAGGAGACGGGACATCGTCAATGTCTATCGGGGGGTCAAGTGTCAGGCCCCTGTAGTCCGCCCACCGCTTCCATATTTTGTAGTGTTTGCGTGGACACCCCCGGGCTTCAAAGACCGGCAGCTCCAGGCCCATAAGAAAGTCCAATCCCGCCTTCCACACACCAAGCGGGGGGGGCCCGGTCGCTCTTCCAGGCCTGCGCCAAGTCCCGCTTGGCCACCACCAGACCCAACAGCAGCAAGTGTCGTTTGTAGATGTTACCCCCAACGCCTTCCAGGACATGGAGAAGGCCCAGCCTAGGGGTCCGGGGCAGGTCCCATCCCAACACCTCCGACAGGCAGTCCCAAACCCCAGCCCAGAATCTAGTCAGTCTCTCACAGGACCACACGGTATGGAAAAGCGTCCCCCTTTCAGTACCGCACCTCAGACACTCCGGGGCGGCTATCAGGCCCGCTCGCCACAGACGGTCCCTAGTATAATACGCCCTGTGAAGGTATTTGAATTGGATAAAGCGAAGACGAATGGCTATGGCAGTACCACGGGGAGATTCAAGAGCCTCACGCCAGTCATCCTCATCCAGGGGGCCAACATCATTCTCCCAGGAGGCCTTCAACGTCGACAGGGAAGGGGAACAGTGCGTGACCAGGGAGCGGTATATCTGAGAGACCTTCTTGTCACCCAGGTCCCCCATAAAGAGTTTCGCCTCAATGGGACTAAATTCAGGGAGTTGCTCTAGGCCCACAAGGCTAGGGGCAAGGGCGTGGCGGAACTGGAGGTACCGGAAGAACTGGGATTTGGGCATGTTAAATTCAGAACTGAGGTCCTGAAAGGACTTAAGCGTAGTGCCAGTAAGAACATGACCGAGAGACGAGATCCCGATCGCATCCCAGCCGCCAAACCCCGATAAGGAAGCCAACGCCGGAAGCAAGCCATTACGCCACAACGGGGTCTCAGCCGTTAGCCTACCCCACCAACCCACACGATGCAAGGCTTGTCGCCAGATCGCGAAGACCACCTGAGTGACTCTCGGCAACAATCTCCTCCGTCTGGCCGAATACAATAAGGTGTGTAGGGAGGCACCATCCATCAGAGAGTGCTCCAGGGCATAGGCCGGATCACTACGGTCCCCGTACCACCACTCGTTAAGCACCAGGAGGTGGGAGGCTTGATAGTAAGACAGTAGATCCGCGGACGCCAAGCCGCCGCAGTAAGTAGAGAGAAAGCACATGCGCAGCGCGACTCTAGAAGCACCCCCAGTCCACAGAAACCGACCCAGCACCGAGTTAACACCGCGGAACCACCGTGAGTCGATCTGAAATGGATGGTTCTGCAGTTGGTAGAGAAGCCGAGGTAGGGCCACCATCTTGAAGATGGCCGACCGGCCATAAATGTTAAGGGGCATACGCGTCCACGTCTTGACGTCCATCTGGACCCGATCCCACACCGGCTGGACATTCCGATCCCACGCTACCGAGGCCGAAGCCGAGAGAAAAACGCCCAAATACTTCACGCCATCGGCAGCCACCCGAAGGGACGCAGCCCATGGACAGCAGGCCGAGTCACCTCCCAACACCCATAGGGTCGACTTATGCAGATTAAGAAAGAGCCCCGACGCCTGACCAAACTCCTGCATCAACTCAAGGATACGGGGGCCCGTACGCTGCAAATCTGTCATGAAGAAAAGTACGTCATCCGCATACAAAGCTATGCGGTCAGAGTGGTCCGACCCCCACACAAAGCCTCGATAAAGTGCATCTCGGCGCACCCGGGCGGCCAACGGCTCCATAGCCAGTGCAAATAGGTACGGGGAGAGGGGGCACCCCTGACGTGTACCCCTGGTCACAGGAAACCGAGCGGAGACCGCCCCAGAGACCCGCACCGAAGCCGTGACATCCGTATAAAGCAACCTAACATAGGAGACAAAGACCGGGCCCAAGTTCAGCAGCGGCAGAAGAGCAAAAAGATAGGTCCAGCTGACCGAATCAAAGGCACTATCAATATCCGCCAGCAGAAGCGCCGCCTGATCCCCTGAAGACCCGATCGCGTCAATCGCGGCCTGCGCCCGCCGAATGTTGTGTCTCGTTGCCCTATGCGGCATGAAGCCCGCCTGATCTGGGTGGACAAGGGCCGAGATGTGAGGAAGCAGGCGGTTCGCGAGCGCCTTGGCCAGGAGCTTAGCCTCGAAGTTAATGAGGGATATAGGACGATAGGACTCGTGGCGATCGGGGGGTCTGCCAGGCTTCTGGAATACTACAATTTCGGCGTGACGCCAGTCCGGGGGGAGGCTGCCACGTTCCCTCGCCAATTCCAGTGCCCGCCTGTAGTGGGGTCCGAGCTGCAGATGAAACTTCCTATAGAATTCACTAGGGAACCCACTCGGCCCAGGCGCCTTGCCCGCATTGAGCTGACCCAGTGCGTCGCCCAACTCCTCTGCCGTCAGGGGGAGATCCAAGGCATCGCGCACCTCATCCGAGATAGCATGCGGGGGGACCGCCGCAAGGTATCCCCCAATGCCGTCCGGGGACATGTCCTCCCGAGAGGCATATTGACGCCCATAATAGTGCGCAAAGCTCGCCGCCAGTATCGCAGGATCCGTTATCGCTACCCCGGCGTCGTCGACCAACCCCGGCAGAGTGACTGGCTGCAAGGACTGCTGACACAGCCTGTGGAGCATGGTGCAAGACTTATCGCCCCACTGGTACACCCTACTACACGTAGCCAACCACGCCTGGCGAGCCTCGTCTAATAAGGCAGAGGAGTAAGACTGCTGCGCCTGTAGGAGTAGCCGCAGTGTAATATCATCGGCTGCTTCCCTGTGTCTCGCCTCCAGCACCTCCACTCGCGCCGCAGCGGCAACAATGCCACTCTGTCGAGTCCGACGGGCAGAAGCGCACCAGGCAATATCAATACTCCGCAGGACGGGTTTCATAGCCTCCCAGACCGTCACCGCGTCCACCCCCACCGTAAGATTGTCCTGCCAATAATGGGCAATCGCGCCACGCAAATGCTGGGAGTAGTCCGGACGTTGCAGGTGTCACGTAGACATCCGCCATCGAAACGGTTGGCGCGCCTTACAAAGATCAATTTGGACCGCCACGGGGGAGTGGTCAGATAGCCCGCGAGGCCGGATCGCCGCCCCTTTCACCCTGTCAAGGAAAGCCCCTGGCACAAACACACAATCTGAAAGAAACAGGTTAGTATTAGATTCCTTACCTTAGAATATCCCCAGGCGTCAGTCTGGATCCGGAAACTTTTGCGTAGCAGTACCCCTGCGCGTCGGTAGGCGTCGTCTGCAGGCGTCCCCTGCGGCTCCGCGTCGTCGGCGTCGTGCGCCGTGATGACGTCGCTGGAGTATATAGACGCCGCCTCCGCGCGCTGACGTCAGTTCTTCTTTTTTCCGCGCCAGTTAGCGCAGATCCGAAGAGCAGTACTCCGGTCTTTTGACCAAGTGTTTGTAAAACTTAATCTTTCTACGGTGCCGGTAGGATGCCTGGGTTTAAGAGCTGCGACGAGTGCGACCGCATGATGTCGGTCACCGACCACCATCGACTCTGCCTCCGGTGTCTGGGCGCGGACCACGACGTGGAGTCCTGCGTCGACTGTCGGGCCTTGACTGGAAAAGCTAGGCGGGAGCGGTCCCGCAAGCTTCTCGAGCTCCGAGTGTCGGCCCCGCGTCGAGAGCGGTCCCGGTCCGGTCGGAGGTCGAGGGAGCGGTCGAGGGAACGATCGCGGAGCCGCCATGGGCGCTCCGGGAGTCGCCACCATTCCTCCGGTTCGTCAGGTAAGCACAAGAAGTCGGGGCGTCGCCATCGCACCCCCGACTCCCCCCGACGCCCGCGTGATGCGGCCGGGGGCTCGGGTGGCCCCACCCCCGCGGGCCCGCGTGGGTCACCGACGCCGTCTACCCCATACCCGTCGGTCCCTGGGGAAGGCGCGTCGCGTGAGGAGATCGAGGCCTTCCTCATTGCTATGAGGGCGAGGTCTCCTCCGGCGGGGCCTGCGGGGCCGTCGGTCCCGTCTGGGGGCCCGAGCGGTTCGGGTGCTTCTGCCCCGACGCCGCCGGTGGCTCCGGTCCCGGCGCCGCTGGGTCCCTCAGGTTCGTCGCCGGCTGGTCTCCCGGCCTCTCCGGCGTCGGTTCCTTTGGGCCAACCCGTGGTACCGCCTCCGCGTGGTGCAGCGACTCCGCCGTCGGCTCCGGCCGGCGTCGGGTCCCCGGCACCGACGCCGCGCGGCGCCACCCCCATTCCCTCCCCGACTCCGGACACGGAGTCGGACCGGCGTCGGCCGACGCCGGATCCGACGCCGATGGGGCCCGTTGACCCCGATGTCTATATCGTCGACCCAGAATATGGGTATGATGAGGATGAGTATGGAGAGGGTTGGGAGGGGTCTGAGGACCCTTTATCCCGTGCCTGCCAGTATGATGTGGACTGGGTAGGTGATCTGGGTGATGCCAGTGGCCTGGACGAGTCGCCCAACCCTGGGTTTGTCTCCCCGTCCCCTGTGGCGTCTGAGGCAGGTGCTGCCTATTCAGTGGTCCTGATGAGGGCTGCCAAGGCCTTACACCTTGAGCTCCCCGTCGCGAAGGTCAAACCGAACATTCTGACCGAAGTGTTTAAACCGCAGTCATGCCCCCAGGAGCCTCTGCTGCCGTTTAATGAGGCCCTGACGGATGTCCTTTTGGGCACCTGGTCCAGGCCCGCTTCCGGTGCACCGGTTGACCGGAATGTGGCAAGGCGTCACCGTCCATGCTCGGACGACCCTGCCTTTTTATCCACCCATCCCTCCCCGGAGAGTCTGGTGATCCAGGCCTCCACTTCGCAGTCCGCATTTCCGTCGGCTCCGCCCGATCGGGAATAAAAGCGGTATGACCAGTTTGGTAAAAAGGTCTTTTCCTCTTTGAGCGCTGGACTGCGGTCTTGTAATACCGCGTGCCTCTTGGGCCGCTACACCCACTCCCTGTGGGATACGGTCGAAGAGTGTTTGCCGCAATGCCCCCAGGAAGTGCGGGACAAGCTCACCCGGGCCTTGGTTGAAGGCCGGGATGCGGCGCGGTACTCGATCCGTTGTGGTCTGGACACGACCGACTCCCTGGGACGGGCCATGTCCACGACGGTGGCGATTCGTCGCCATGCTTGGCTGAGATCTGCCAACTTTTCGCCAGACGTCCAAAATACACTCATGGACATGCCATTTGATGGCAGTCGCCTGTTTGGTGACAAAGCGGACCACGCGCTGGAGCGCTTCAAGGACTCCAGGGTTACGGCCAAGTCCTTGGGTCTTTCGACCCAGCGCCAGCAGACGGGTTCGTTTCGCCCCTTTCGTGGCCAAGGGAGGGGCGGTCCCACACGTGCTGCCAGCCACGCGCCGCAGAACGCTCCCCAGCGCGGTGGCGGCCGTGGTTTCCGCCGTGGTGGCGGTAGAGGCCAGCGGCGTGGTCAGTCCACGCCTCCCTCCGCTGCTGCATCCAAGCCTTCCTAGTCCGAGCTTTCGGGCTCACGTGACGCCAGTGGGTGGCAGGGTTCGCCATCACCACTCCCGCTGGCGCGCGATAACATCGGACAGGTGGGTGCTGCAGCTCGTTCGAAGGGGCTATGCCCTCCCCTTCGAGTCCACTCCTCCAGCCATGCCACCGCAGAACCACCGTGTGTCGGGGGACCACTTGACACTTCTGCAGGAGGAAGTTACGGCCCTCTTGGCCAAGGGGGCCATCGAGCGCGTTCCTGGGCCAGAAGTAGGGTGTGGTTGCTACTCCCACTACTTTCTGGTACCCAAGAAGGACAAGGGAGGCCTGCGTCCTATCTTGGACCTGCGGAACATCAACGGCTTCCTCCGGAAGGAGAAGTTCAAGATGTTGACTTTGGCTCAGGTCTTGGCTGCTCTAGACCCACAAGACTGGATGGTAGCGTTGGACTTGCAGGATGCGTATTTTCACATCCCCGTCCTGCCGGCCCACCGGCGTTACCTGCGGTTCACGGTAGGCCACGAGCACTTTCAGTTTATCGTGCTCCCATTCGGCCTTACCAGCGCCCCACGGGTGTTCACGAAAGTGATGGCGGTGGTCGCAGCTCATCTGCGCCGGTTAGGGGTTTCAGTCTTCCCCTACCTCGACGACTGGTTGTTGAAGGCGGGCTCGCCCCAGACAGTCGTCCACCACCTTCAGACGACGGCAGACCTCCTGCACGAGCTGGGGTTTTCCATCAATGTGCCGAAATCACACCTGTGTCCCTCTCAAAAGCTCCTTTTCATCGGAGCGGTTCTCGACTCGGCGCAGTTTCGGGTTTATCCCCCGGAACGGCGGGTCCGGGATATTCAGGCTCTGATTCCCATCTTTCAGCCGTTATCCCGGGTTTCGGTCAGGTTGACGCTGCGGCTTCTGGGGCTGATGGCCTCCTGCATCCTACTGGTGCATCACGCCAGGTGGCGGATGCGGGCTCTGCAGTGGGACCTGAAGTTTCAGTGGGCCCAGCATCAGGGCAACCTATCCGACCATGTCCTGATCTCGGAGGGCACTGCGAGACAGTTGCAGTGGTGGCTTACGGACCGCGATTGGGTCAGAGGCAGATCCCTCTCCCTTCTCCAACCGGAGCACGTGGTTGTGACGGACGCGTCCCTCCAGGGCTGGGTTGGCCACTTGGGAGAGGCGGAGATCAGAGGCATCTGGTCTCCGGCGGAGTCCCGGCTCCATATCAACATGTTGGAGCTACGGGCGATTCGCCTAGCACTGAAGGCATTCCTCCCCTTTGTCAACGGGAGTGTAGTGCAGGTGTTCACGGACAAAACCACCGCCATGTGGTACTGCAACAAACAGGGCGGTGTGGGGTCGTGGACCCTTTGCCAGGAGGCTCTGCGTCTCTGGCAATGGCTGGAACGTCAGGGCGTGACTCTGACGGTTCAACACCTGGCAGGTTCTCTGAACGCCAGGGCGGACGAACTCAGCCGTCGGTGCTCGGTGGATCACGAATGGCGTCTGAACTCGGACGTGGCGAGAGGCCTCTTTCAGCAATGGGGAGAGCCTTGGTTAGATCTATTCGCCACAGAAGAGAACGCGCAATGTCATCAGTTCTGCGCGTTGGAGTTTCCAAGACGGCACTCGCTCGGCGACGCCTTTCGGCGCGAGTGGAGTTGCGGTCTGTTGTACGCCTTTCCGCCTATACCACTTCTGCCCAGAGTGCTGAAGAAGATCAGGCGCGACCGGGCCCAAGTTATCCTTGTGGCTCCGGACTGGGCTCGAAGGTACTGGTATCCCGAGCTACTCAGCATGACAGTCGGTCCCTCGATCCGCCTGCCCCTTCAGGAGGACCTTCTGTCGCAGCAGCAGGGGACGGTCCTCCACCCGAACCTGTCCAGTCTCCACCTCCATGCTTGGAGATTGAGCGGCGACAGTTGAGGCCATTTGACTTGCCTCCTGAAGTCTGTGATGTTATTCTGGCAGCCAGGCGTCCCTCCACAAAGTCGGTATACGCCTGCCGGTGGAACAGATTTGTGGCATGGTGCACAGCAAAGGCTGTGGACCCCCTTTCTGCCCCTCTGTCTGAGGTTCTCCTCTTCCTTCTTTCCCTTGCCCAGCAGGGCTCTGCTCTGGGCACTATCAAGGGCTATCTTTCTGCCCTTTCCGCCTTCTTAAGGCTACCTGATCAGCCATCTTTATTCAAGTCCCCTATTGTATTACGATTCTTAAAAGGCATCACGCACATGTATCCACCTGCTCCGTTTGTGATGCCTCAGTGGGACTTGAACCTGGTTCTGACTTTCCTGATGTGTGCTCCCTTTGAGCCTCTTCATTCCTGTCCTCTCCGTCTTCTCACTTTAAAGACGGCCTTCCTGGTTGCCATCACCTCTGCCAGGAGAGTGAGTGAGCTCCAGGCCCTTTCTGTTAAACCTCCTTTCTTGTCTGTTCATCCTGACAAGGTGGTTCTTAGGACTAGACCTTCTTTCCTGCCCAAGGTAGTCTCTGCTTTTCACATTGGGCAGTCCATCACCTTGCCCTCCTTCTTCCCGCCTCCGCATCCTTCAAAGGATGAAGAGCGGCTCCATCGTCTGGACCCAAAACGTGCGCTTTCATTTTACATGGATCGCACACGCCAGTTCCGGGTGGATGACCAACTGTTTGTTGGCTACGTGGGTGAGAAGAAGGGAAGGGCGGTACAGAAACGAACCATCTCTCGGTGGGTCGTCCTGTGCATCAAAGCATGCTACTCTTTGGCTCGGAAGGAGCCTCCTGTTGGGCTGAGGGCCCATTCCACTCGGGCTACGGCGGCTACTACTGCCCTGGGCCGGGGAGTCCCTTTGCAGGACATTTGCCAGGCGGCTACGTGGGCCTCGCTGCACACCTTTGCGAGGCACTACTGCCTGGACAGTCAAGTCCGGAGGGATGGCTTCTTTGGCCGTTCGGTCCTCCAGGACTTTCTGGTGTAGGTTGTATTGGTTCGCAGACCCACCACCGGGGTTGGTATTGCTGGGGTATCTATTCTAAGGTAAGGAATCTAATACTAACCTGTTTCTTTCAGATGAACAAGTTACTTACCTTCGGTAACGATATATCTGTAAGAAACAGTAGTTAGTATTAGATTCCTTACCGCCCCACCCATCCTCCCCGTTCTGCGAACTGATACCTAGGGTTAAGGACATCCCTTTCAGGGCCCTAGTTTCAAATGGCACCAGTGTTAGTTCTCACATGGCTCTGCGTGTTCTGGCGCGGAAACGCTGTGTGCAAAGAACTGACGTCAGCGCGCGGAGGCGGCGTCTATATACTCCAGCGACGTCATCACGGCGCACAACGCCGACGACGCGGAGCCGCAGGGGACGCCTGCAGACGACGCCTACCGACGCGCAGGGGTACTGCTACGCAAAAGTTTCCGGATCCAGACTGACGCCTGGGGATATTCTAAGGTAAGGAATCTAATACTAACTACTGTTTCTTACAGATATATCGTTACCGAAGGTAAGTAACTTGTTCATCAAGGCGCGAAAGGGAGCCATGCACAGCCGAAACATAAGTGTACTCCTGCCGCGCTGCATGCAGGTGTCGCCAAACATCTACCCATCCTAGACCATCAATCATGGCACTCAACCGTGTAGGGGAGGCCACAGGTGCAGCCCCCAGTCCCCTCTGCCTGTCCAATGCCATGTCCACCACATCATTCCAATCGCCACCAATCACAGCCAGGGAACGGGGGAGCTCAGTCCACAGGGCAAACAATCGCTCCGCAAGGGCCCATTGCAGCGGGGGAGGGGCATACACACTACCAAACACCACAGGCTCTACACCGATCTTCCCCTGTATAAACACAAATCGGCCCTGAGGATCAAGCCACTGACGCTCATGAGTGTAGGCCAACCGTCTGTGGACCAGAATGGCCACCCCCCTCGAGCCCCTAGTAAACCCAGCATGGAACACTTGGTGGAAGCCAAACCGCTGCAGACTCAGTGCCTTAGAGCCCAACATGTGTGTTTCCTGAAGGAGGAGTACATCTGCAAGGTCCCTTTTTGCCCAGCGAAGCACAGCCCCCCGCTTAATCTTGTCCAGGAGCCCCCGAACATTCCAGCTCAGAATGCGCATGGAAGCGCCAGGAGACGCTAGACTTGGAACATCAGCCATTGTCATGATTAGGGAATTCCCGCGCTCCCCAGCACCCGACCCAGACCTCCCACACCCCAATTGCAAAGATCACAAAGAACACGTGCACCCCACATAACACAACCCCAAACCCCACACCCCAGCTCCCCCCTCCCCCACCCCTATACCTAAAAAAACAATGAAGCATCTGTCGCGGCATACCGTACTCCAGGCCCAAAACATAGTGCCGAAAGTCAAGCATGCCAATGGTTCCCAACTAGCCCCCCCTCAACCAACTAGACACACTCCCAAAAACCACCCCCCAGTCCCAACAGGAGGAGGCAGCCCATAGAACATGCCCCGAACCCCCATCAAACACATAGCCAGGCTAAAGGCAGTGCAGCACAAAGAAACAGTAGGCCGCAAGGGTCCCATATATCCGCCAAAGAACAGGGTAATACTGCACCAGCCAATGTTAGTCCCACCGAGCAAAGTTCAGCCGCCACGGTGGAAGATCACAGAAGAAAGGCATTCAATTGGTGGCCAGTCAACGATGATCAGACGTCCTTGTCAGATGCGTCCGTAGCATGTTGCGTGTCCCCCAGAAGGGGGTCCCGGGACAGGGACAATCGTCGCGAGCGGGACTTGCGAGGTCGTTTTCCTTTGCCCGGCTGATCACCCCGCTCCTGAGATGAGCTGCGCGAGGAGCCGGAGCACAACCCCGGCTGGGCGTGTGGTCGTAGTCTGACCGCCTCGTCGGTCCACCTGAAGACGGCCTCCGGAGTATCGAAGAAATGGGTCTTAGAGTTGAAGATCACCCGGAGGCGGGCCGGGTAGAGCAGCGAGTATTGAATTTTCAGGCCGCTCAGCTTGGCCTTGGCCGCTAGGAAGGAATGTCTCTGCTGCTGGACCAGTCTGGTATAGTCCGGGAATATCATGATCTTATGATTATCATAGAGTAGAGTGTCTTTAAGCCGCGCCTCACGGAGAATGACGTCCCTATCATGGAAGTTGAGGATCCGGGCGATGATCGGGCGAGGCCGCTCCCCAGTCGGCGGCTTCTGCGTTAAGGCGCGGTGTGCACGCTCCACCACGAAGCAGCGCGACAGGGCGTCCGGGGGCAGCCAGCTCTCCAGCCACTGGGATAGGAAAGCGTCCATATGTCCCTTCTCACAGTCCTCCGGAAAGCCAATAAAGCGCAGGTTGTTCCGTCGCGCCCGTCCTTCAGCGTCCTCCACACGAAGCGCTAGGCCACGCTGAGTCTGTTCCAGTTCAGCAACCCTCTTCTTGAGAGCGCCAACGTCTCACTCCACCGTCGTGACCCTGGTCTCCGTTTCGATGATGCGGGCGACTGCATTGCGAAGGTCCTGACGCAACAGCATCACATCGGCACCCACTGCGCCAATCTTTGCGTCTAGCATGTCGCGGGACTGCGTAATGGCCGTCAGCAGCGCTGCATTGTCCGGTCCAGCATTCTGGCCTCCTCCGGCACCCCCTCCAGGGCCAGTGAATTTGTCGATAGGTCCCGTTTTAGCGGCAGCCGCGCCACCTCCACCTCTGGTCATGGCGGCAGCAGAGACGGCCGGGCAACACGCACCTGCAAGAGGGTCGCCCCTCGTGAATGTCCACCACTCAGGCCCCCGGTCAGGGCTTTCGGGGCTCCTCTGCTCCTGCACCTCCGGTCCGAGGATCAGCGTCGGTGACTCCGGGCAGGGGCCGCCAAACTCGAGGCCCCGGCTCCGCCAAGGCCAGGTAGGCCGCAGGTTCTCCAAGGCGCTCACCAGGCACTAGCCCTCCTCACTTGCACTACGAGGAAGGGCAGGGGAGCCCGTGGTGGCTCTCCCGCAGCAGGCAGCCCCGGATCACGGTCAGAAAATGGCGCCGCAGACCCCAGGACGAGCTCTCCGGTCCGGGTGCGCCAAAATTGAGGCCCCGGCTTGTCTGATCGGCACTAGGCCGCCCGCTGCTCCAGCCCGCCTCGCCGCCTGGAAGGGTCCCGGCGCGCCGGTCCCGGCACCGGATGTATCCCAAAGTCGTCTGCCACCTTCGCCCCAGACGTGATGTGTTTTTCGGGTCCGGGGGCCAGGAGAAATGAAAGGACAATCGTCGGGCCGGCGGGAGCTTTAGCAAGCCACGTCCGCCATGATCGCCCGCTAAGCCACGCCACCAGGCATAGCTTTTTTAAGTCTTTCTTTGCTATGTCTGTTACTGACTGTGGTTCTTCGAAGAACCTCGAGAGACCGATATCCGCAAGGAAGGATTTTACATAGCTTAGCCACTTTATCTTATTCATACAGTCTAATTTCATACAGTCCTCGATGATTGCTCTTGTGAGATGACATTCATCTGTTGCCCATATTCTGCGCCACAGCATGATCGGTTGAATCTTGATGAGATCTGAAACATGATCCAGTCCAAGTTCTAAGTGGCAGCCGAAAGTAGTTGTGGTTTTAGGGACTGCTAGTAAAAATTTTAGAAAGAGATTTTCAACTTTCTGTATTTGTTCAGCGTTAGCTGTTCCCCAGACTCCTGCACCAAAAATGGCCATGCTGATGCATTTTGCGTTGTAAATTTTTAACATCTCTGATATGGGTCTTTTTCCTAGACGGAGGGAGAACGCTTTTAAAGCACCAATTGTTCTTGTGAGAGACAGCTTACGCGACGTGATTGCTTGTTTCCAGTTAAACTCTTCGTCAATGGTGATGCCGAGGTATGAGTAAGTTTTAGTTCTTTCAAGAGGGATTTTATCCACAAATATTGGCTTTACTCTTCTCCTTTTGGTACCAGCGTGCATCACGAAGGTTTTTTTTATATTGACTTTTAGGTTGAGACTTGCCATGAAAGTGCAATAGTTATTTAGTGCTTTTTGTAACTGGATCGGGGTTCGTGCGAGGATCACCGCATCGTCAGCATATAACAATGCTGGGATCGGTCGCCGACCCACTTCTGGCAGATCTTTCACGCCCTGTAGCATAGCAACTTCGAGTCCATTAGTATAGAGCGTAAATAGGAAGGGGGCCAGTACACACCCTTGCCTGACCCCCTTCTGTATTGGGAAGCTGTCTGTGAGTTGGCCCTCCAATCCATATCGAACCTTTCCCGTGGCTCCAGAGTATAACTCACACAGGAAATCTATGATTGCAGGCTCGATCCCCATTTGCAACATTATTGCCCAAAGTCTTGAATGCTCTACACAGTCAAACGCTGCCGTAAGGTCAACGTAGACCATGTGTAGAGTTGATTTTTTTGCTGAGGTGTATTTTCCAGCCAGTAGTGTTACATTCAAAACTTGGTCCACAGTACTCAGTCCAGACCTGAACCCGTATTGAAGATTTCAGTTCAGGTAAAGTACGTGCAATGTTCTGCATCCAGCATCTTTGAAATATGGAATGTCTGGCAGAGGATGAGGATGCGTTTCCTGACTGGGGCTCATATGTGAGTTTTAATTCAGCAGAACATTGCACGTACTTTACCTGAACTGCAACTCCCAGCATTAAATGCGCAGGCTTATGCAAAGCAGCCCGTAGGGGGCGCGCAATAAAGGAAAATGCCGAGCAGCAGTGAGGTGGTGTGCATGGTTTCTCTGCACTACAAGCCTTTGAAAAAGAAGTAATTCGAAACGCGTCAGGCTAATATTGTGGAGCTGTGAAAGGTGACAGAAAGGCAACGCTCCATACCTGTGAGCTGGGCTGTGCTTGGGGCCCTTGTCAGCATTCGAGTGCCTCTTGCAAAAGGAGCCAGGACAGAGCATGATATATATATATATATATATATATATATATATATATATATATATATATATATAACTAGTATAAATACTTAATTACCGGGGCTTTCATCCAGCACTCTTGATCCATTTGTCTACCCACCTTAGCATATAGCATGTGACTGAGAGGCAGCATTCTATTCTTGCAAAATGTGCATATTTACACATTTGCACATTTACATTCTTTCTTACAACAACCGTTCACAAAATATAAATATTGGCAAAGCCTAAAGGGCACCTGCCATCACCAGACTGATTGCCTTTGCCAATGCTTATTTAGCACATATATATATACACGCACATACTTACATGGTTCCAGTCAGCCCCCTTCATCTGTTGATGTCGGTCGGCACTGTAACAACATTAGGTTACCTTATTACACTTAATAAGTGATAACTTTTGTTTGGGAGCTGTTAGAAAATGTCCTGTTTGGTGTCTGATGAATTGTAATTTAAAACCCTCTTTACTGGAAAAATGTCCGATTTTAAGTCACAATTCTGAAAATGCAACTTTTAAAAAGTTGGCATTTTCTTGTCCAGACCATTTGGTGCCTATTTCCTGGTTCACATGACTAGATGTAGTTGCAAGTTGACCTTTGTTTATTCCTCCCAGACAGTATCACAAAGGGGGATTGCATGTTGGCAAGATGGGTCATCCTGACCTGGTGGGAGGGGCGGAGCTGTCACCTACCTCATATGCATTTCAAAGGGTCTGCCTCAGAACACACAAAGAACTTCACACAACGTTTGTGATTCCAGACCTCCTGGGACCAGGGCAGTGAGGGAAGAAAATCCAGAACCAGATGTGGGAAGGAAGTTAATTCCACTTCAATGCAGGCACTGGTATAACATTTGGACCCTTGGCTGGTATCAGTTGAGTTTCTCTTGTGAAATTCTGAAGTTTTGAGTTCTGCGCACTGGACTTTGAGAAGGTAACTTTTTCAGCTGAATTAACCTGGTCCCTGTATCCGGCTTGCAGACCACCTTGGTCAGCCTGAATTTATGGCTTTGTCCCAATCTAGTGCGACCAGATACCCACAGTAAGCACTTTCTGCTTCTTCATGTTATTCATACTTAAACCTTTGAAGTTATATATCTTTTGTTCTATCAATAATTGGATTTTTGTAATTTTGTCTCAAATAATTTATTAAAATATACTCTATTTTTCTTAATTGTTTTGGGATTTTTCTTGTGTTTTGGTTTCACTTTATTACTGTTTGTATTAAGCACCGGTTATGTTAGCGACTTTGTGTGGTTCACCCTGACAAGGATTGTGGATGTTGCTTTAGAAGGGCTTTCAACCCCTTCCCCAAACAACAATCCGATTCTCACAACCACTAAACCAATCAATGTGTGTCTTTCAGTCTTGCTGAAGTGTGCTCACAAGTGGTGTTGCACACGCACTTATCTGTTACACATTACGCAAAGCGTTATATATATATATATATTCTGCGTTGGGAAGTAAAACAATTAAGTTAAATTGTGCTCATTATGTAGGTTTTAGTCACATTTTTTCAAGTGTTTTAGTAGCATATTTCGGAGTTAACATTGGCAGCAAATATCTTTGACGGTGTCTCTGATGCAACAATGCATGTAGCCTTTTCTAAATGTTTTATTTTGTGATCTTCGCCAAACTATCAACGCATGGGAGTTTATGTATAGGAAACTAAAATCGAAACAGACAAAGCATGTCTGAAGTCAACTTTAAAAACGTCGTCTGGGCTTCACATTAAGGACACGTGAAACATGTCAGCAGATGTAATGGATAAAAAATTAAACAAAAAATAAGTGTAGGAAATAATGAGGTGGAAAGAAAAAGGCTTTATAATAAGCAGTGCAATCGGAGTGGATATTTTTGGGGGGCGTGTGGGTTCCAGATCATTGTTGCTCTGAGTAACGGTGGAGGGGTTTGTTATGTTAAAAAGGGTGAAAGGCTGCCAGACAGTGACAGGGGTCAAAGGATTAGCTTGTGACAATAAGCATTGGGCAGGAAAATGCTAAACCAGGGCTAATTTTTCTTGCTCCCACCTGTGCTTTCTGTCAAATAAAAGCCGTGCGCTGGTGACACAGAGAGAATCACAGAGACAGAGGTTAATGGGTAACACCGGTTCCCTTGTCCAAAGCATCGAAGCGTGCACTGTGTCCCGCAGCCCAGTTGTAGTTGACTAGGCCCACAAGGCACCCAGACCACAGGGGCATTATTGAGACCGGACCACTTATGTCCTTATGTTTGAACAGCTTTAAACTATTACTTCAAGCCCGCGTGTACAGTGCATGCATATATTTAAAAACCTATTTTACTAGAAGAGACGATTACCATTCTTCCATCAGCCTGATGGCTATTTATTGTATTTTCGATCGAGAGAACCCTTGCTCTAGCTAAAGCATTCTTTCTAGGTTTATTTTTTTATGAGTTTACAACTTTCATAAGCGCTAATACTGTGTCTGCTGACCGTACAATGTTTTGATTCTGTGATTGGGCTGTTTTTAATTGGGATCATTCACTGATGAAAGGCAGGCTTATTTTGGAACATTATAAATTCGTTAGAGGAATGTTCTAGCTCTAAATTGCAGGAAATGTGAAGCAGATTTGTACCTGTTTGTTAATTAAAATAAAAGTGTTCTGCATTGTGTGGCATTATCTCCAATATCTGGAAAGGCAGCTTCTATCTGATGTTGTGACTATAGTTATTGATGTGTCCTTTTCAAGAGTTGTAAAATTATTATGTTACTATCTTTTGGTAAACTAAAGAAATAAATGTTATCAGTGCAGAGTTTTCAAGAGTTTTACAACTATTATGTTACTATCTTTTGGTAAACGAAAGAAATAAATGTTATCAGTGCAGAGAAATAGATTTTAAGAGTCTGCAGTAGTTTCTGTGTGTGAATAAATGCGTTTTGTATGTTACACACCGATTGTTGAAAATATGCTTTGAAATATTTAAATTTAATAAGAGACACATTGCATCTCAGTTTACCCTCCATTACCTTTATCATTCCTTTTTTTAAATAAAATTGTCGTTGTCTTCTTTAAAATGAAGTTGAGAACTTTGGATTTGAGAAATTTTTTGCAAACAATGTCATGGAATTTAACGTGATCTTGAGATATATTCAGTTAGTGAGAAATCTAATGCACACGTTTCATTCCCTTAAGTTGGAGAAAAAAATGCTAATTACTAATGGCTATGCACAGCGGGCCCCAGTATTTAAATATGATAAAAAAAGTGTTCTCACATAAAGAGTGAAAGGCATCATTTCGGTCGATGGTAAGTTTTTCTAGGCTTTGTCACAATGTGCATAATGAGATGAATTAAAAGTTAGGGTGGGCATATGTTCTCGGGGGAAAGTGGAAAATAAAGAAAGTGTCTGTCAATTCTGTTAGTTCACAGTGGTGGCCTGACAGAAAGAAACACATTTTGCGATTCTTAGTTACAGATAAAAAGAAAGGTCAAAGTTCACAGAGCTAGTTTATCGCTAAAGGTTCTCATGGATTTTTGTTTTCCCTCAGGTTTTCTGGGTTCATTGTTTAAATGGCCTCTTCCACTCAGTGATTCTGTTTTGGTTTCCATTAAAAGCCCTCCAGCATGGTAAGTAGCAAAGAAACAAAATATAGGACAAATGCATTGACCCTTTCGGCAAATTAGGAATCATTAGCTGTCCGGAATGCGCTGCATGTTGTTTTGTCGCATGGCTTTCTCTTCATAGGTTCCCAAGACCAAAAGCCCCCTCCGGCGAGGCCGGATTACAAGCACGGATTTCAAAATGAGGTGAAATTGTACCGGGATCCAACTTGCAGGATCACCCTCCATTTTTTTCTCAGTGCATCTCTGCTCTGTCTTTTCCGCTTAGAAATAAGTCTGCTTTTCTGGGAGTTAATTCTGGCCACGCAGATAGTGCCTTGATTGGACTGGTATGATTTTTGTGGGTTCTGGTTTGGGGCTGTTTTGGGGCACAAGGATGTTCCTGTCCTAGATGCTGTTATTATCAATCTCAGTGTAATGTCGATTATCTTTGCCAGAGTGATATTTGAAACTGTAATGTTTGTCCCACTCATGTACAATGATGTTGCCTGTTCATTTCAACACTATCTGTGAATGTGGGAAGGAAAGCACCTACGGCCTTTCGCTCCTGTTTGTGGTAAGAAGAGTGTCCACGTTTAGAGGCTGGCTCGTGCCTGCACCACGCTTAGCCTATAAATTATTCCTAGTGCGGGATCACCATGCACTCTGCACGTCTCGGGCTGCGTTGTGGTGTGCATGAAGTACCCCTTTACAGAACGCAGCAAGGCTTTGCTTTAGGATTGAGACTCGTGGTATGATTCAGATGCAATGTGCTAGGGGACATTATCATGTTCTCCTAGAGCTGGTTTGTCTTATCACCGCTTGGAATTACCAGACAGCTGTGCTCACATCCAAATGTGTACTCGTTAATGAAAACGTTAATCAGGTCTTGTATTGTTGTTTACGTTCTCTGGCCTGTGGAGAAGTCCCTGTGTTCACTGTGTGTTATTCTTGGACGGTCCATGTCACGAAAACGCCCTGGCATCTTTCATCATCAGCCTTGTATATTCTGGTACTTGTGAAAACCCGGTCCCCGGTTCGTCCTAAATCCACATGTCTACTCTTCTTCTTCAGCAGCTAACAAAGCATTAGCCTAGATCGTCTTGACTTTGGCATTATTGGCTGCTCACCAAAATACTCATTTTTTTCGTAACTATGTTTGCCTAGAGGATAATACACCTCCAGATTGTGTTTTTTTTGTTTTGTGTTTTTTAGGAGGTGCATGTCATAGTTTGCTGGTAGTTAGCACATTGGGTGGCCTGTTTGCAAACAGGAGCCCACATGTAACCATCCCACCCTCACTGGGAAGGTTTGGAAACATTCTTACAGGAGCAAAAAATACATAGCTGACGACTTATCTTCCTTCTCAGTAGGCCTGGGCGGTAAATTCCGTTCTGTTCGCGGAATCTGGGTAATTTCACGTTCGGCGGGAAACGAGAAATTGCCTAGAATTCCACGTTCTGTGACTTCGCGAAATTTTTTGCTTGTTCGCGCTCTCGAATGTGTTAGCGAGATATTTCCCCCCGAGCACGCAAACAGCGATTGCGAACAGTAAAAAAGCATCGCGAACAAGCAATTCCGCGTGTTCGCGGAATTTCTGCGTCCTCGCGGAGATTTATTACCGTTTCGTGGAGATTTGCGTAACGCGATTACGCAAATTCTGCCCACCCCTACTTCTCAGGGATTAGCTAGACAGGTCTTTAAAATCACCTTGAGGTGGGGGCTATTCAGATCCTTCCAACAGGGAACGCAGCTCTTCTCAGCAGACCTTCATGAGGATAGGGCCGCGCTGATGCTCCTCAGGACTGAAGTATTCTCAGCTTCTGCCACAGTGCTTGAGGCAGCTTAAGAAGGGAGTGACTCGCCCTTAGCCTTAAGTGGGACAACTTCCTCAACATTTGCTCTCTCACTAGTGAGATCACTGATTGGTCTAGCTCTTCACCCACCTGCATCTACAGTACTGCTGATCTAGGTATCCTGCTAACCCTCGGATTCTGATCATGCTACATAGACTGCAAGACTTACCTACCTTTTTACTATCCCAATTTCTGGAAGCTCAGTACGCTTTGAGGGAAGGGCCAGCTGCTGAGGATTACCGATTATGTATTGGCTATTCGCCTTTGGGAGTGGGCTCATATGAAGGTTTCTTACTCTTTAAAATATTGATATATAAGTAGCAAGGTGACAGCAGCCCCTGGCAGGCAGAATGTGCTTGAGCATGGATGTATTGCCTATTTGGACCTTTGTCTCTCAAGCACCTAGGACCTTGCAAAGCTATTGGGAGTCAGGTTAATTGTCCGCTATTTCCTCAGACAAGTCTGGGGATCCGAGTTCATCTTTCAGACATTTTTCTTCCTTGTATCTACCCATTCTGTTATTCCTTTCTCTAAAGATGTGTGTTTTAGGGAGAGTTTTACAAATGACTAGTTGCAGGCTGTATGGTGTAGCACCTTTAGCATGGGTACATTTTCAAAATAAGTGCTAGTGCCCAAAGCTGTTCTCAGAAGCCTGCTTCTGGTGCTGCAGAATGCAGGGTTGGTAAATGCTAAGCTGCGTAGTCTTGATTCAACATCATGTTTTTTTCATCCCTCAACACACCCATTTTACCACTTTTGCTTAACAGTTCTTTTTTTCTTCCCTACTTCCTCCATTTGCCAGTGTTTCTGATGGATACTTGTCACTGCAGATTTCTCACCGAAGAATATCCCAATCCCCCCCCCTTCGAGCAGAGATTCAGAGACGCTAGAGACGCTAGAAACGCTGACCGCCATTCCCGCCGGAGCCGTAGGCTGCACGTCTCCCCACAGCAAGCCGAGCGTCCGTCCCCCCCCCCCCGGCCACTAGTGGAGTGCCGAGCCGGACAGGAGGAGACAGGGAGACCGGGGGCACACCAGGCGGCTTTCAGCAGGGGCTCGGCGGCAGTAGTATCGGTGCGACATCTGCACCGGCAGCATCGGCAGCAGGCAGGCTCCGACCTTGGCCCCAGCCTTAGCCTCAGCAGCGACCAGCCGTAAGGGGGCAACAGCTCCGGCAGCACCCAGGGAGTGCTCGGCCGTGAGTCTGTTAGGCTGCCAGGAGCCAGGAGCTTTTGCGAACCAGTCACCGCTCCCCCAGACTCAACCAGAACACACCCCCGAACTCGGCAGCTGGCGGGGGTTAGCTGGCCGTGAAGCAGCCGATCGTGCAGGAGGAGCTGTGACTCTGGGCTCGGGAGCTGTGGCTGTGGTGTGCAGAGCAGAGCAGCACGGACCACAGAGCATTGAGAGTCTCACCTAGTGGAGTGTTGGGGCTGCGGAAGGAGGAGCAACGGAGGTGTACCGGGGGAATCAGAAGCGCTAGTGTGGAGCAGAACGGAGCAAAACCGGAACAGAGGAGGAGAGGCACCCGGACGCAGTGTGCAGAGAGGCAAGACCCCCAGGTGTGCGTGGGCACAGGCTGCTGGGCAGGCAGTTGAGGTGAGACTCTTTTCAATTTAACCTTACCTCCCTCGCCTCTCGCTTCCCTCCTCCCGGCCGCCCCAGTTATTCCCCCACCTGCCACACGGCTGATCCCGGCGCTTCAAGACTTAAGATCCAAGATTCCCGCGCCCACACAGACGGAAGTGCTGATTAACAAAGGATAGTAAAGAATAGAGCGCAGGATAGAGCGCAACCCAAAGATCGCAGCCAAAATACTAAAATAGCCAATCACTATTCACCATCCGCCTCGTTGTGAGTGGTGCACCCTGGGCGGGCAGCAAGAGCCTCACTGGCCACGCCAAGGCCCTCTTTAGGGGGAGCCCTCAGATCCCAAAGTTGTTGGACGGAGGAAAAGCCTGCTCCACCTAGCCCCCCCGCCCCCACCCAAGTTGTAGCCGTTGTGCAAAGTCAATTCAAGTCAACCCTGGTGAGACAATTAAACTTTGAAAAAATATGCGGACCAGAAACTCGAACCTGACACTACTTCAGGAGAAGCCCCGCCCCCATAGATCAGCCAGGAAACAGAATGCGAAACTATTCTATCCCCCAGGAATAGGTGGCTTTTACCCAGGGCCAGGTCTCAGAGACGAGGATCAAACAGGAGCGACTGGCGCAACACCCGACGTCACCGGAATTCCCGGCGGAACTCCTAGCTTCGACGTTAGCAACACCAACAGAGACCCTCAGCCCATCAAAGTCGATAGGCCGTAAGTCCCACCACAGTGCAAAAGAAACGCCTACAAGGCCAGTTGGAAACAGGGACATAAGAGCCTTTTTTAGCCCCAAAGCACACACACTAGTGGAACCTTGCCTGACCTCGACCTCGACCTCTTCATCTCCCACCAATGCAACAGATGACGGGGAGATTCTAAGCCCCACAGCCCTCCGGGCACTCGGCATCCCACTTGGCATCCCACTTTCGCCAAAAGTTATTACTCTCTATGGCGGAGCACTCCTTAAACCTGTGACACCAAAAGCGGTCCCTCCTCGGCCGCCTGCTTGGACCCTTCAAAGCCTGGCGAACTCTCAGCTGAGTCCCACTCCAAACGGTGCGCCCTTGCCCGACGTGCCTAATAACCTACATGCAGATAATGAAGGAAGAACACAGTCATCACCCAATATCTCACAAACCCAGTCTCCGAACTTAACAAGATCAATTTCTCCGGATCACGTTAAAATGGCTCAGTCCCCAACTCCCGCGAACTGAGACGCGGACAATGGGGAGAAGCCCCCACTGATCATAAACCATCTGTCGATGATCAATGAGGCGCTCATTTCAATGGCATGTGCGGCACTAATGCACGCGGACAAGCTTGATGCTCAAATTAACATCTTACATATCGTCGCGGGTCTGATCTCTGGGATAGATTCAAAGTTGGACCATCTGAACTCTCTGATTCGCAGAGCACAGGACAGCACTTACCTAAAGTCAGACGAATGTGGTTGTAGCCCAATCCTGCTTAGTCTAGAAAAACTACCTAACATCATGACTTCACTAATTGAGGACCTCAAGAACGAAGTAGGTAAGAACCAGAACTTACCCGCACAGGACACCGCCCTGGCATCCCCAAAAATATAAGGTACAGCAAACTCTCAAACCAATCGCATAGAACTCCTGGAGGAGTGAAGATCACGGGTTCGGTACCTTCAGTGACGACCCACGCGAGTGGATCAACTGCCATCCTGACTCACACCAACAATAAAGACTTGCATCCCATCCTCAAACTGGCTAGTCCAGAATTTCAAAACCTATCAAGGAAAAATAAGAAATAATTAAGAAAACTCAATAAAAAGAGTAAAAACCAATCACACTCCACGAATCCAATTCGGCAATGGCTCCTGCCCGTCAATGGGAGATTCGGCCACATCGAGACGCAGAAAGCGACCCAACCAGCAGTCATAACCATGACAACAGGGAAATCTGAGTCATCTGCGGTAGCTTTCCATTCCACTAATTTTGCAACAGACCAGAGCATGCTGGCTCACCCCACAGCCTCCCAGCCAGCCCGGGCATTGAAACTACAAAACCAAACGCTCAACCCGCAAGGACAATGCGATGGGGAAGCAAATCAAGCCCCCCAAGTGACCGCGAGTCTTGCCCAACAACTCATCAGCCCTCTGTTCACATAAAATCCACATTGAGCAGAGTGACTCCAGCGCCATCAGCTGCTAATAAACCATCAGTGACCAATGCAAAGGTGGAAACCCCTCAGTGCGCTCCCCAAGGCACTCCTGGCCTTAAACCAGAGCAGGTCGGGGACTGGTCATTGCACATCAGACGATTTAGCCCTCCCCCTGTGGTAGCATCTCAACAAATATTTGAGCCAACAAACCAGGCATTTATCAATTTGCCCAGGGTGGGACAGCCATCACTCACTAGCATTCAGGATAAAACCTGTAAGGATGCGAACGCTGCCAATATCCCAGTCCAAATAACACCTCAGGAGCGGAAAATAATGTTGCACCCTGAATACATCTCACAGGGTAAGTGGGACATCCTCAACCGCGGCAACATCCTAACACTCTGCGCAAACATCCCATGTTTGGAAGGGATAAAAACAACAGATGTTGAGACCATCTCCTTCCTCCCGCCGGATCCGGAGGAGAAAAATGAAACCACAGAGCTAACTTTCTCCAGCTCAAATATGGTAGAGGCCCTGAAGAGACAACATACTTTACTGGAAAGCTGGGGCATAAAAATAAAGCCCCACCACGTGCAAAAATACCCATCAATCTTAAAAACTCACCACCCGCTCTTCGGCCCGGAAAATCAGAAGCAGCCCACGGGGGTGGGGGGATAACACACGTCTGAAAGCTCTCTCTGATTACGCTCCCCACACAGCGTCAATTCTTCAGGGGTCCAAAGGCAGCACAAGCAAAGGTTTAACCAATGGAACCCCGATTAAGATAACAACAAACTTGAGTCAAGGCAAACACTTGTGCGTAACAAGGTGGTGTGCGAGTAAAGACTGGTCCTGGTTGCGGTCAGCATTAAACCCCAGCTCCTAACATGCACTGTCTTGGAGAAACTGGCCGCTTTCCCCAGCACATGATTAATGGGCAAGTGAAACACATAAACCAACCCACGACCATCAAGACCTTGAAAATCATGACCTGGAATGTCGCAGGATTCAAAACATTGTTACAAAATCATGCTGCAGTGACATTCCTGGAAGAGGCAGATATCATCTGCATACAAGAATCATGGGCAATTAATCCTCTTTCACTAAGAGGATATGCAGAACACGGCAAACCTGCAACAAAGACTAATATATTCGGAAGACCATCAGGGGGATGTGTCTACATCAAGCACTCGTTAGAATCAGAATTCAAGTAAATAAATAACCTGCCTAACATGCTCCAGGCGGGTATTTTGAAAGGCTCCCTCACGACTAATGGAACCTCTTCTATTCTGGTGATTAACATCTACCATAACCCGCATGGATCTACAGCCGATTTACCCGTACTAATAAATCATCTAGAGGCCCTGTTACTACAATTTCCGGCATTGGATTGCATCATCCTCGGCGACCTTAACACCCACAATGTAGGGGTCATACCCCCACAAAGTCTCCAATCTGGGGCCACCAAGGCACTGAACGCTCTATTAAAATCCTATAAACTGGCGACAGCACATTCCGTCCATTTAAGGAACAGGCCAGGGGCCTTTGTCGCTCCCACGTATAACAACCTGACTACGATTGACTACATCATCCTAAGTGACAACCTGCAATCTTTGATGTCAGATTACTCTATTCGCCAACGCAGTGACAGCGACCACGCCGCCTTAATAATCACATTGATCTTGACAACAAACGCACGCCATAAGTTACAACACATTGGGGCCCCAAACGGCGAGGAACTGATAAAATTACCTAGAAGAATTAAATGGGGGCAGGCGGCAACCATCACGTTCAATAATTGGACAGATGCGTGGACAGGCTGGCCGCCGAGTGACCACATAAATGGCGCTATGGTAACATGGGACGGAATCGCCGGGACCCTAGCGGAGATACTCCGAGGGGACACAGTAAGGGTAACCCGCTGGCACCCACTACCCACACTCTGATTCAACCGGGCAATCAAAGAAAGCGCCAAAAATCAGAATAAAAAACGAAAAGTGCACCGGAAAAATGGCACAGCCTCAAACAAAGAACAGCTACAAAAGGCCGCAAGAAGCCACTCGAAGAAGGGGGCGCTAGAGAGCGCACTGCAGAATGGCCGCCTATGGGTGAGGCTCCTGCAGCCTGGTTTATAATCCTACACCTATCCTTTCTGTCCAGTGTCTGAGCCTGCTAAAATTAGGCACGCTGGTACAAGATGCCATAACTTACACTCGTTGGAAGTTTCGTGGAAATTGGACGTCGGGAACCAATACTTAGGAGCCACTGAAGTTTCCCCGGGACTAACGCTGGAGAGCTGTGAGTGACCACAGCCGGGGATTGCAGCTGGGAAACACCGAGGCTGCACACGTGGGCAGTAGGCCGCGCCGCACTGAGGTCGCATTGAGGACGGAGGTGACAGTCGGCGAACGTAGCCCGCCTGTGTCCCGGAGGTGCGCTTTGAACTGGGCACCTAACTGTGGACGATACGGTGTGGACGCTGAGTGAAGTACGCCCTTGATACCCGAAAAGAACCGTGATCGGACTGCTGCGGTGGACCAGAGGGAGGCATTCTGTCCCGTATCGAGGTTGTGTACGGCGGCAGGTCAGCTGATCGGGAGCACCGTGGAATTCCTGGCGGGGGTGCTTGTGCAGCGGTGAAGAACAGGCGGAGCGTAATAGGGCTGTGAGCAGTGGCGATATACTGGTGGATGTGGGGCGGTGGCCGGCACACCGATATTTTGAATATGTTGCACTGCTGCGGGGCTGATCTGCTTACCGCGCATCAGCACAAGGACTTTGGCGGTCAATCATTCAAGTAGGTGGCATAGTAGCGACAGTTTTGCCATATTTGAACTGGACTGGAAGCCATAGTGCATGGTGAAGTGGTGGTTGGTCGCAGTGGAGTGGTGCTCACGGCCTCCCAGGCAGAGATTGGTCAGGATCACAGCATAGTGGAGTACTCTATATTGATTGGTGAGAGGATGTGCGCTGGTCCAAGTGAATTTGCAACCTGGGTGGCAAATTTTGAACTGTATAACACTGCGCAGAACTGAGGCACCAGGACTTGCAGCTCTTTCTTCGATCTTTCTCCCAATAGGTTTTGACTTGCTGACCCTGGCATTGGTGGACCGCGGGGGGGCTCTGCATCGTGCTGCCCGATTGCCAATAAACTAACTGTAGAGACTGTAGTGCACGGTCGCTGCTGTTTGCACGAGGATCCCACAAAGTGCTTAGCACGTGTCAGGTCGCAGGCATGGGGCGTCCGGATTCCCGTCAACCTAAACTTACATTTGATAACTCTAAGAAAGGATCGACTTCGAGTCAGGACAATGCACAATCACAGAGTGTTGACCAAGCGTCAGGTGGGTCTTCGACTATGGAGCTGAATAACCAGCAACTCTTATCTGAAATCAGGCAAGGATTTGCCACGGTGGTGGACAAGGTGGATAGAATGTCCTCCCGGATGGACGCCATAGTGCACAAAATGGACCAGCATGAAGAACGCATTGTCGAGACGGAACGTCGGATATCTGAAAATACAGATATCACCACAGGACACACGACACAGCTACAGAGGATGGAGAACCTACTGCGGGTCATAGCGGCAAAGAACGAGGATTTGGAGGCCCGCAGTAGACGTAATAATATACGCCTAACTGGTGTACCGGAGTCCACAAATACTGGGCGCATGGAGGAGTATGTGGAGAAGCTGCTTAAATCCGCGATTGGTGCTGATGCTTTCTCTACTCAATTTATAGTGGAGCGAGCCCACCGCTCTCTAGCACCGGTGCCGAAGCCTTGAGCGCCGCCTAGGCCGATCATTGCACGCCTACTGAACTATAGAGATTGGGATGTGGCACTGCGGGCGGCCCGCACTAAAGAAACACTGAGCTATGATGGAGTATCCTTTTCTATATACCCAGATTTCACTCCAATGGTCCAGGAGGAAAGACAAAAATTCCTGGAAGTGAAGAGAAAATTGAGAACTGCACAAATTGACTATGCTCTGCTGTACCCTGCCAAGCTACGAATTACCCATCAAGGAAAACAGAGATTTTTCACTAATCCACAACAGGTGGAGGATTATCTGCGCTCTCTGAAACTGCCTAAGCGGGGGCCGACGGATCGAGGTGCAGCAGGTCGGGCGCAACATCCTGAGGACGATGACGAATCTCGAGATCCTTCTGACTGACTGGGGGGTATCCCCCCCGTGATGGCGATACACTGCTGCAAGGCGAGGATTTGCATTTGTTGTTGAGAAACGAATATTCGGAAGACTATTCCAGCTTGCAGGCTCCGGTTATACCGGTGGTAATGTACACCAGGTCCCCACCTTTCCCTCTCACATAGGGCCTGGGAATGTTCTGGGTCATAGGGCTTGGAGAGGGGAGGTGGTTGTGTTGCCGACTAGTTTTTGTCCCCCATCGGGTGATCCCCCTTACTACGACCAGTTGACTGGGTGGTGTTGAGCTTTGTATGGAGGTGTCGACTGGTGGGAGGTTATGCTATCTTGGAAAGTTGGGGCTGTCTGGATGGGGGGGAGGGGGAGGGGGCGTGGTAGTTTACAACATAGTGGGCTATCACTGAGTTGTGGTTTCTGTTGGTTGCTGAATGGGACTGGGTTGGGAACATGTGGGGAGGGAGTGTGGGCTCTGGGAGGGCGTTCTGACAAGGTTGGGGTTTGTCTGTGGGAGGAGGGTGGAGGCGGGATGGGCAGTTACAAAGTTAAATGGATGAAAGTGTTGGTACATGTCTCTATGCGGCTGTTTGATGTTGGAGGTGACTATGTGTCAGGTCTTAGGCGGATATTTTACTTTGATATGATCACTGCCGATAATGAATGATGAAAATGGAGGGAGGATCTCGGTGATGTCCTGGAATGTGCGGGGCTTGAATGACGCCAGAAAATGCAGGAATGTGCTGGCATATTTGGATAGGCATGGTGTGCACATAGCCATGCTACAGGAGACGCATCTACACCCACACTCCAGTCCCACTTTCACAGCTAGATGGGCCTCGATTAGGAGTTTTTCATCATACTCTTCATATGCTCGAGGTACTGTGGTGTTGATTAAGAACTCTGTCCGTTTTCAGGTTCTTGGGGACATGTTAGATCCTGAAGGTCGTTATGTGGTATTGTGGGGCAGACTGGGAACCGACACGATTACCATTGTCAATTGCTATGCTCCTAATGTGGATACGCCTGATTTTTTCACTGCATTGTGAGGTAAGATTGTCAGTATTGGATCGATGCACGTCCTCTGGGGAGGTGATTTTAATGCGGCACTAAAGCCGAGCATTGACAGGTCGGATGGCAATACGCAATATAACAGGAAAGCCAGAGAGGTGATTAATGGAATTATTGACGAGGGTGGGTTGATAGATGGCTGGCGATTTGCGCACCCCGTGCGCAGAGAAGGTACACATTTTACGACATATGCCAATACCTGGGCTCGTCTTGATTACTGCCTACTGTCTCGGGGGTTGGTTGCAGATTTGGGTAAAATTGCACATCTGGCTAGAACTTATTTGGATCATTGCCCAGTGTTACTACAGGTCGCAGTGCCTGGATATAACAGAACACGACCTCAATGGCGGCTTATACCTACGGCACTGCTGGATCACGTTTTTAAGACTGAGCTTGGTGAGGAGATTGAGGCATTCTTTCCTCGGAACAAGGGCTCAGTTGACAGTGTGGAAGTGATTTGGGAGGCTTTTAAGGTCATGGTGAGGGGATACTGTATAGCTAAGAGTTGTGGCGTACTGAGGGACATACAGAATACTATCAAGAAACTGGAGTTAGATCTGAAGGAGATTGAATTACTGATGGCGCACAGAGCAGACGCAGAGTTACATAAAACGTTTAGAGATAAATTGTCATTGTATGAAGAGGAGAATGCCAGGGAAGTAAAGCTTAGGGGTAAAAACTGGACTGCGAGAAAGTATTGTGGGGGGGTAGGCCGGGTAAGGTGTTAGCAACACTCACGAGACACCCACGAGGTAGTACATACATTTTGGAAATTCACACAGACGATGGTGGTAGATGTCAGGATACCAGAGGGATACAGGATCTTTTTTTGGCGCATTATGGCCGCCTGTACACCACTCACCAAATAGGAGAGGAGAACTACGGGGATTTCTTAGATGACATAGCATTATGTTGGCTGAGTGATCACCACAGATCATTCCTAGGTGCCCCACTGGAAGTGGATGAGATAAGGGACGCGATAATGTCCTTAAGCAATGGTAAAGCAACCGGACTAGACGGGCTTCCAGTCGAGTTCTATAAATGCTACATTGATATCATGGCACCAGTATTGAAAGAAGTATTTGAGGAATCATTGGAGGTGGGGGTGCTGCCTCGCTCTATGCGGGAGGTGGTGATAACTTCACTCTTGAAGCCTGGCAAGGAACCTGCGGAATGCGATTCCTATCGTCCGCTCTCGCTTATTAATTGTGATGCTAAAATACTAGCGAAAGTCCTCCCGACGCGCTTAACCCTTATAATGCAGAAAATTGTTTTGCCGGATCAAGCCGGTTTTGTCCCTGGGAGATCCACCAACCATAATTTGCGCACTCTTTTTTTCTTTAATCCACACTATAGCTCCAGAGCTGCAGGTAGCTGCTGTATTCCTTGACGCTACTAAAGCGTTTGACTCGGTTGAGTGGAACTACCTCTTCGCCATCCTACATAGGATGGGATTCCCTGCGGTGTTTATAGCATGGGTAAAATTGCTTTATACTGCACCTGTGGCAAGAGTAGTTATAAATGGAGAATTATCTAAGCAGATGTCCATCACACGGGGCACTAGGCAGGGGTGCCCACTATCCCCCTTGTTGTTTGCGATAGCGATTGAGCCTTTGGCGTGTCGTATTCGGCAATTACACAAGGAAAATGCCTTTAGATGCTTGCAACGACAAATAGGAGTGTCATTATATGCGGATGATGTGACCCTCTATGTTGTGAACCCAAAAACACACCTTAACCCTATCCTGCGGGAATTTTTGGTGTTTGGGCGCCTTTCAGGTATACATATCAATTGGAAAAAATCTCTGTTCTTTCCACTCACGCCAGCGGTTACGCGATTTCCGCTAGATTACCCGATTGAGTGGTGTGACTCATACCTGCGCTACCTGGGTATAGTGGTGACCTTAGACGGGGAGGAGACTCTTCGATTGAACTATGGCACTGCGATCACGAAGCTGGCAGATAATATTACACGTTGGATGACGATGCCGTTGTCTATGGCGGGTAGAGCGTCTCTCATCAAGATGGTCATATTGCCACGCTTTTTGTATCTATTTCAGAACATTCCTTATTTTCCAGGTACATATTTTTTTAAAAGGTTGTGATCGGAACTCCTTCGATTGTTTTGGGGTGGCAAACAGCCGCGGCTGCGGTGGTCAGTCATTACGCAACCATATAGCAAAGGGGGGTTTGACGTCCCGAACTTTGAAATATATTATGTGAGTGCACAGGCACAGTACGCTTATCACTGGTTCAATCCGACACCGTTCATGCCGCAATTAGCTGTCGAGGACTGGATAGCGGAGCCTCTTCCGCTCCACGGTCTGATACATGGCTCTATAGATGTACTTGAGACTCCGTTTACTACGATGACTTGCACCATTGACGCCTGGAGGAGGGTGGCTAGGACATTAAACACTGAATTGTTGTATTCGCCACGAATGCCACTTGCCTATCACCCCCGGATAGCACTTTTGCAGGAAACAGGCTTCCGCTTACTATGCAGACGCCTCAAAATTACCACATGGGGGGACCTGTTTTTCAATGGTAAATTTCGTACACAAGAGCAGTTGTTTCAGGAGGTGCACCCTACACCTTTAGAGATTTTTTATTACATACGATTAAGGCAAGCACTAAAAGAGGTATTGCCGCACTTCCCGGATGAGCCGGAAATAGTGATGCCGCTACATATTATGTTAACGCCGACAGGCGGGAGTCATCTGGTTTCTAGACTATACAATGCTATCAGACAACAGCGCGCTGGTATAGAGAACGATGTTTGTCATTTGTGGAGCATTGATTTGGGTAGCGAGAAATCAGACGAGCAGTGGACCTACTGTTGTGGCATTACTGCCAACATCTCTTCTAGTTGTGGACTTAGGATAATTCATTACGAGTTCTTGCAGAGGTTCTATTACACGCATGCTAGGAAACTAAGATTCCGACTTTCGGATAATGACAGATGCGACAGATGCCACGCAGAGGGGGCAGGTTTCTTTCACTTGGCCTGGGAGTGTCCAGGGGTGTATGAATATTGGACCCAAGTACACGCTGCACTGCAAGTTATGCTGGAGGGGCACTTGGATAAGGACCCCCTCATCATGCTCCTGGGGTACACTATGCATGCTCCCCGATCCACCAGAAAATTCCTTGATATTGTGTTACTGCTTGCGAAACGAAGGATTGCATGTAGATGGGGGAGGGGAAGAGCCCCGAAATTTAAGGACTGGTTGCAAGATGTTATTTACTGTCAGGATCAAAATGCTGTCTATGCTGAGCTCCAACCAGTCTGCAGTAGGCCCAAGGATATTTGGGGCCCACTACGGGTCTATCTACAAAAATGTGCTGAAGAACAAACACCGGCTGAGCTTATTAACGGTTAGCAGGGCGTGCACATATAGTTCCTCTTGTATTGTGATAGACACTCGAAACCCCTTACTCCTTGAGTCCTACATCCTATGTCGGGTAAGGACAGGTTGCCCCCGGGGTATATACTATGGAATGGTCCCAATTGAAACATGATGCTCTGTGTATATTATCGTAATTCTTACGTATCATTAATATGATGTACTAGGACTGACCAACTGTGGACGCATGAGTTACCTCCCTAAGTTACTGCACTACATGTATTGTTACAGACCTGATCATGTCGCTTCCTTCCAGGTGGATATCATTTATGAGAGTGTACCATACATCTATATTTGAATGATGAGAAAATGTAATGTTCTTGTTTTTTCTTATGCCATAAACGCAATAAAGAAATAAAAAAAAAAAAAAGAAGCCACTCGAAGAAGATGTGGGCCGCAAAACACAAACTCTGCGAAGCTCAATGGCTGAAAATCTTTGACTTGCTGAGCCCCGGGAAATCGCAAGAATTCTGGAGCTATCTAAGCAAGCTTGGACGAGGTCCAAATCACAGAGAAAACTCCCTTGAGGCCCCCATTTGGGTTGCCCACGTAAAAACTTTATACAATGAAGATCAAGTCCCCCTCCAATCTAAAAATGCATTTACACCAAGAGAAGAGCCAGATTCCACCTCCCACAGGAAGGCGCCGCCTGGTAAACTACTAGTGTCCACATTTTTTTTTTAAATCAGACATAACGGCGCCCCGGGCCCTAACGGCCTCCCAGGACTATTGTTTAAAGCGAATATAGAATTTTGGGCCGAAAACCTGACCCATCTATACGCCGAATGCGGGCTCTTGGGGGATGTGCCAGACTCCTGGAGAGGTTCGCTCTAACACCCAATCCATAAGAAAGGGCCCAAATCAGACCCGTCCAACTATCGATTGATAGCCCTCCTGGACATCGAGGGCAAAGCCTATGCCAGTGCCATCTTGACAGATCTCACAGATTGGGCAAGTGAAGAAGGTCTCCTGCCCCTCTGTCAAACCGGATTCAGACCCGGGTCCTCAACTGTAGACAACATCACTGCTCTTTCTTACCTGGCCCACCAAGCTCGGTTGCGAGAGAGCCTCCCTTTATTTGCCTGCTTCATCTACTACTCAGCAGCATTCGATGGGGTAGACCGTGCCATCCTATGGAGAAAGCTGGTCCAATGGAACATCAATCCGACCCTATTAAGAGCAATCCAATCGTTGTATCAAAAAACGTGGGTCCGAATCAAACTCTCGAGCGATTTCGCATCTGAGAAGATTGACACGGATCGAGGGTTAAAACAGGGGTGCGTCCTAGCACCTCTGTTGTTCAATCTATACACAGCAGATATGGAGATAGCCTTGTCCGGGGCAGCTCTAGCCACTCCAAGGATTGGTGGAACTAAAATCCAGTTTATGCAATATGCTGACGACCTGGTACTTCTGGATCATACCAAGATTGGCCTGCAAAAGGCGCTGACCGCCCTGGCAACCTACAATGATAAGAACCGGCTGGTAGCTAACTCTTCCAAGTCAAAGATAGTAATTTTTGACCACTACCCAAACAAAAAACTAGCCAAATGGAGGCTTGGCCATCTGACTTTGGAAAGCACACAGCAATACACTTACTTGGGTGTCTGCTATCACGAGCCGGGGCGTTCTGGTGCCCATCTAAAGAAAATCCAAAGCAAAGGGAAAACTATCACCTATGCGCTCTGCAAATTACAAGCCACTCTACACAGCCCATCGACAAAGGCTATCCAAAGAGTACTCAAAGCAAAACTAATGCCGGCCCTCAATTATGCCCAACAAGCGTTCCCGGGTAAATTTAATAAGGAACTGGAAAAAATCAACTGCAGAGCGTATAAGAAATCATTCTTACTACCGAAGTGCACCAGAAACACCCTTGTCCGCCTAGAATTTTCGCTCAACCAACAAAAACTGGAAGAGATGGCTGCCCTGTGTAAATATCACTATCTTATAACAGCGGCACAAGACAAGTCAATGAAGGCAGTTCTGAAATACATCTTTACGGAACCCGGGAACCCTTGGTCCACCACCTTCACCATGGCGAAGGAACTCCTCAATCTCGCCACTGATCATTGGAAATCCGAGCTAGTTGATTATGCGGCAATTAAAAATACCATCAAAAAACAAGTTCATATCCGCTCCTGGGAAATGGATATGGAATCACTGGCAAAACGAGGTTTCCATGAGTCCCTATGCCTGCCGCACACAGTGCATAATCCCAAACATCATCTCACGCAGGCGGTGGGCCGCCCTGCCCTTCACAGGATTTTAGCCTACAGACTACACCCCCTGCCTACCAAAGAACTATACGGACTCGAACAGACTGGTCGGGGAGTTCCGGAATGCAGGCTCAGCAATTATAAACGAGAGTCGCTGGCCCATCTATTACTTTGCTGCCCGGCCCTGCGTGCAGCACGCAACCTTTATCTTAGGCCAATCCTACGACAAACGGGGACACGTACCGCAAAGGAGGCGGTTCATCAACTATACACATTGACTATAGTAAAGCAAATGGCCTCCTTCAGAAAGTTTATCCAACAGACAGGGGCCAAGCTGATGGCTACCCAGGGCATAAACGATTAAAGACCTTGTAGTCGCAGGCGGGGATGCCCTTGCAAAGACCCTATTCTTTGGAGTTTGCCAGCGCCTAGGGACTCACTATACAGACTTACCAGCTGACTAACTTGCCGTTTTAACCTTTTCATAATTCTGTATCTTGTTTTTAATGTGTTTTTTTATGTAATGGTTTTGAGTAACCAAACAATAAAAAATGAATCAATCAACCTTCGTCAGACTGTATCCGGAAACATTTTCCATCAATTCTTGCGTGTCACTAGTTGGCGCCATGCCGCTCTGCACTGGCTTCACAAGTAACAGAGTGGAGCACACGTACACTTTACCACTGCACACTGACATTTGTTCCTTTCTTTCTGCACTTTCCAATGTGAATTTCGAGCTGCACTCTCAAATTCGACGGCCTCCCGGGGCTCCCTAAAAATAAAAAAAATCCAGCATGCTTGTGAACAATGTCCCCTTCTAAAACTACAAGTTTCAAACCATGCTGTAACTGCAGAAAACACATGTCAGTCACGGACCTGCACTTGGTGTGTCTCTGGTGTTTGAGATGAAACTCAAAAGTGTGCAGTGAGTTTGTGCTTATGCATTCAAAGGTGATCCAATACATAATAAGAAGTCTAAGCTCTCCCATAAGTTACACTCTCGCTCCAAGTCGCAGGCGAGTCCTCGTTCTTGCTTCCTGAACCGTTCCCATTAAAGGTCAACCTCGAGGTTGCAGATTCCAAGTGGAAACCGAAAATGGTGCAATGGGACTCGATCCCATTCCGGCACTCCATACTCAAGGAAAAGGCAGGAAGGCATCACAGTGACTGTCTCTCAGAGTCCACAGTCGCAAAACCTGTTCTTCAACAGATCCCTGGTACGCTTGAGTTTCTGTGGCCATCTGTGATACCACAGCACATTGAGGACCTCAAAGAGCCCATGCTGCAGATTTGTGGTGCACTTCTGACTCCCTCTGGTGTGCCTTCAGGCGCCAATGAACCGCAGAGACCTCCAGTTTGGTTTCCGGTGTGAGTCCATACTCCGCACTGTCACACCCCTTAGGACACGCATTCCTATACCAACTCTGTTACAAATGTCTACTCCAACTTCAAGACCTGTACCTGCCCCTTCCTCGTCGACACCGGTACTGATACCAGTGGTGCCGGAAGAGGATATGGTGCTAATTCCAATGTCTGACCCGTACCTATCTCAGCCCGATGTCGACTGATGTTGTGCTACAGACTCTGAAAATTAGTTACGTAAGTGATTGGGTGTGAATAAGAAACTTCATGACGTAGTAAGTTCAGTTAACAATTACACTATGAAGAAGAAAGACGTGTAATAACAGGGCTGACGAGTACGCTACATCTGGATCCCTGATTATTTTCTTTAAATCTATTTATTTGTCTTTAGAAAAAGTACAAAACATGGTACAGGTTCGACATTTCAGTATTGATACTCACTAGACATACACCATTATTGCATGAGAAATAGCATATGTGGGTTCCCGATGTGGGGTCTGACGAATGTGTGGTAGATGTAGGTGTAAACTGGCAGTGAGAATATTGACAATGGCAATCGCCAGAGGAGTAGAATGGTAAAGGAGAAGAACAATAGAAGCTGGGGAATTAAGTCTGCCCCACTTGGGTCCTGCCAGCCTGTACCCGGTTCTTCATTTAGAGTGTAGTAGCATGTGCATTACCCTTCAAGTGACCCAATAGGACCTGGAACCTCGTGAGGGGCCAGCCTGACACTGCGTCACCTGCACATGTTTATTATGTGTTAGTTTGAGGCACGGTGCTTGGTATTTATACCCCGCATGTGGTTGAGTGATCAGGGTCTGGATGTCGTTCATTATGGAAGTCCTGTAATATGGCGTCCCAGTTGGCAGCTATTGGGATCTTGCACAGTCCCAGGGCGTCTTCCTTTTGTAGTGCACTGCTTCCAGCTTGGGCCAATACCGACAGCAATCTCCTCCAGGCTGTCGTGGGGGGTGGGGGGTTGGGCGACTTCCATCACCTGGCAACTAGTCGCCTGACCATTAGTAGGCCCAGATCCATAAATTGAGAGGTGACTTCCGTTGAATAGGCCCAGGATGCAGGTCTCCCATGTGTCTGTTACCATTAGTCTACAACTGGATCCCTAATGCAGATTGTTTTGTCATAGGTGAATACGGATCATGCGTGTGTGCCATGACATAGGCCTGTCTAACGAATTACATTCTTGTTGGATCAGGAGGGACACCCAAAGCGTTACCCTCATAGTTGTGAAAGGCTACCGCATTCACCAGGAGTTAAGCCGCACACGCGCAGTTATGGCAGCATACTGTGTAGTGATCAGTAGTAGTGAACAGGACCTTTTTAACCTGCGTCACTGGAGTGAGACTTACAGGCTTACTCACCTTTTTAAAAGTTCAGCTGCTGTGTGCTTACTCACCCATGGTTTACATCCGGTAGATGGGGAGTGCTTCATAGGGCAGGAGTAGTGAATGCGTTGGTTGAATGTGTGCCTGGGAAGGGTACAATACAGGGATAGAGCAGAACTGTGTGGTGCATGTGAAATTAGTGGATGTGCTGAGGGTATGTAATTAGTTACGTAAGTGATTGGGTGTGAATAAGAAACCTCATGACGTAGTAAGTTCAGTTAACAATTACACTATAAAGAAGAAAGACGTATAATAACAGGGCTGACGAGTACGCTACATCTGGATCCCTGATTATTTTCTTTAAATCTATTTATTTGTCTTTAGAAAAAGTACAAAACATGGTACAGGTTCGACATTTCAGTATTGATACTCACCAGACATACACCATTATTGCATGAGAAATAGCATATGTGGGTTCCCGATGTGGGGTCTGACGAATGTGTGGTAGATGTAGGTGTAAACTGGCAGTGAGAATATTGACAATGGCAATCGCCAGAGGAGTAGAATGGTAAAGGAGAAGAACAATAGAAGCTGGGGAATTAAGTCTGCCCCACTTGGGTCCTGCCAGCCTGTACCTCCTCCCGGTTCTTCATTAAGAGTGTAGTAGCATGTGCATTACCCTTCAAGTGACCCAATAGGACCTGGAAACTCGTGAGGGGCCAGCCTGACACTGCGTCACCTGCACGTGTTTATTATGCGTTAGTTTGAGGCACGGTGCTTGGTGCTTATACCCCGCCTGTGGTTGAGTGATCAGGGTCTGGATGTCGTTCATTATGGAAGTCCTGTAATATGGCGTCCCAGTTGGCAGCTATTGGGATCTTGCACAGTCCCAGGGCGTCTTCCTTTTGTAGTGCACTGCTTCCAGCTTGTGCCAATACCGACGGCAATCTCCTCCAGGCTGTCGTGGGGGGTGGGGGGTTGGGCGACTTCCATCACCTGGCAACTAGTCGCCTGACCATCAGTAGGCCCAGATCCATAAATTGAGAGGTGACTTCCGTTGAATAGGCCCAGGATGCAGATCTCCCATGTGTGTGTTACCATTAGTCTACAACTGGATCCCTAATGCAGATTATTTTGTCCTAGGTGAATACGGATCATGCGTGTGCGCCATGACATAGGCCTGTCTAACGAATTACATTCTTGTTGGATCAGGAGGGACACCCAAAGCGTTACCCTCATAGTTGTGAAAGGCTACCGCATTCACCAGGAGTTAAGCTGCACACGCGCAGTTGTGGCAGCATACTGTGTAGTGATCAGTAGTAGTGAACAGGACCTTTTTAACCTGCGTCACTGGAGTGAGACTTACAGGCTTACTCACCTTTTTAAAAGTTCAGCTGCTGTGTGCTTACTCACCCATGGTTTACATCCGGTAGATGTGGAGTGCTTCATAGGGCAGGAGTAGTGAATGCGTTGGTTCAATGTGTGCCTGGGAAGGGTACAATACAGGGATAGAGCAGAACTGTGTGGTGCATGTGAAATTATTGGATGTGCTGAGGGTATGTATGCCTATGAGGAATACATGACATGAACGATGTAGTGCTGTGCAGTGCATGTGCAATAAAAGCATGTGCTCTGTGTGTGTGCTTGCGTGAAGTACAATGTATGAAGGGTGAATTGTGGTGCAGTGCACACATGGCCAGTGTGTGTGCTGGCAGTGTGTGTGTTTGTAAATAGCACACCCTGGTTGAATATAGAAAATCCTCAGCGTTGAACAGTGTACGCAGACCCAGTGTGTGTAGTAAACGCATGTGTACATGTAATGATACAGTGCATGAAGGTACGAGTGCTCGACAGTAAGTGCGTTGTAAATGTACACTAAGAAAGTTTGCCTGCAATGGTGCATTATATGTAGGACCTTTGGATCTAGTTTGGGAATCCCAGGCCTGCCTTTTGGAGACATGAGGAGGAGAAGAATCCCCCAAGACAGATATGTGTATTGCTGCATTCCTGTGAGCTGGATAGGACACACATTGAAAAGGAAGAGACTCACCTCACACTTCAAAAGACTGCTATTTTATTCAATGAAAGATCACAAGGAAGCGGCCTGGACACATCTCAGAAAGAGAGGTGGGACTGATAAGGAAATCATAGAGAGTAGGGCTGGGTGTCTGGGATTAACTTTTTGATGCACATATCACTTTGGCTGACATCCAGGTGTGAACTCGGGTCACTGCCATGAATGGTGCTGTGGGACTATCCGCTTCGAAGTCTTGCCTACTTTCACAGACATCATTCATGGGGTAAGACGAAAGAGAGGTGTCCATTACAAAAGAAGCAGAATCCCAACATAAAACTTCAAAGACTCAAACCCTAAATCCCTTTTAGAGTCTGGAAAGGGACTATAAGAAGGGGAGTTTGAGTCCCCGAAAATGTGTCATCTGCTAAACTGTCAGACAGGCTGTGGGAGAAGGGGAAGCTCTCCAAAAGTTCTGCCTGTTATCAGGTCTAGGGGTAAAGCCTGCCTGCTAGTCGCCCTGCTGGGCGAGGGGACATCTCTCAGGACACCAAGATCACCTGGTCTGGAGCCTGGAGTACCTTTGTCTGCTTGATTGCCAAGACCAGTGTGCCTTGTGAGTGCTTTGGAGGGAAGGCAGTCTGGGGGAGACCTGCACAAGGATTCCCTGAACAAGGTGTGAGGCTGTGCACTAATCAGGTCGTTGCCTGTATGCAGTATTGGCTATGCATCCCTTGTATGCCTGAAGAGGGCCGACGTGTTCTGAGCCTTATCAGAAGCGCTCTGCGGGAGGCACAAGACCGTACCGCACCACAACAGTAACCCTTTATGTCAGATGGGGTCACCGGCGAACTGATTTTGAGCCAAGAGCGCAGGACTTGACAATCCCGAAATCGGCAACTCTGTATATCAGGAGGGGCCGTCTTAGTGAGGGCGACCGCATATAGAGAGTCTGCGCCTTGATCGTGAGTACGACAACAACCCTGTATGTCAGGAGGGGCTGCCGGTAGCACTTTGACCACGGTTCAGGTCTTCACCTGGACTGAAGGACTACTGCTGTGACCAGTGGGTCGAGCCCACACGCTGTGATCTGCGCCTGATGGATTCCTTGAGGATCACCAAGACACCACTAAGGACATTGTGCACTCGGAGCTCCGGTAGGGGCCTAGAGGATCACACCAGCCCCTCCCTCCGGTAGGTCAAAGAGCAACTTACCTTTGTGTCTGCCGAGCAAGAGCAGCTCCAATCACTAGAACGAACCAACAGTGCTTCTTGACAGAGAGAGACTGCTCCTCCGGGTGCTCCCTCATCTATCACGAGCGGCCTGACTTTGCCGTACAGGATCCGGACTCGTGAGTGCTGGAGGAATGAGCACTCGCCATACCGCTGAACACTGCCATACCGGTGGAGCAGGTAAAACTAGTACTGGGCCTTTGGGGCCCCAGAGGACTTGCTGCTAATGGTGCTGCTGCACCATATACACTTTTGACTAATTCCTAATGTGTGAAAGGGAGAACTCTTGAATTCGACCTAATGCTTTGCATTCCCAGGATGCGGCGGCAACCAGTGAATGGGGAATAACTCTGTACACGTTACAAGAAGGAGGGCGAGAGAAGAATTTGATTGACAACTTCAAGAGGCCGACCTCAAAGGGGATTGTGTTTTTGCTTCTCAATGTTGAATACCTTTGCATGTGTGGAGTCAATCAGTAAGTCAAAAATGTTTATTTCAGAAAATCATTTCCATTAAACATGCATCCAACAATAAACACATACAACATTAAAAGCATCGAAAGGTTCAAAATCATAAAACCCAAAAAAACATTGCAATCACTTCATTGAATAAAAACAATTATTATAACTCAATCTTTTCTTTACAGCGCCCCTTAAAAATCCACCAACAGAAAAACAAATGTAGTTAGCATCTGTAAAGACATTAGTGCTGGTATTGCCTTCAATTCATATCTTTAAGAAGGGGAATTATAAATTTACGACAAAGGTTACAATATAAATCACAGAAAAAAGATATTGAATGGTGTCTTCTCTTGAAAAGTTGTCACAGTGACAAGAGGGGAGATTCTCCACCCATGACCACCCTTTAAGAAACACAATCACATGATGTATCATCCCCAAGCAGAATCTAGTTAGGACGTAACAATGAAAACAATTATAGACGAAAATGAAATAAGGCTCAATGAGAGAGATTGTTTTGAGCATGACCAACGCCCGTATTGATCCTTCATGCAATTCTAAAGCATCCCTGTCAGATTTACATGGACGAATAAATTCTCCTTGGTCCATGCTTTATCAGATTTTCTGATCTACTCAGGGGTGAAAACGCCTCAGACTGTCCAAGAGCCTGAAAACCCTTTTGCACATATTTCAGCCATGCAATATTTTCCATAATCCTAGGAGAGGCAATACCTCAAACATATCCAGTTTAACTCCAGTTTTGGATTAACCTTTTTCGCCAGGCATTTTAAAAGAGGTTGAGTGCAAGTAGATCTACTGTGTATCCCTTCCATACCTCCTCAAGGACTATGAAAGAGGATATACCACTTGGCAAATCCAACAAACGTTTCAAAAAAATATTCTCAACCACTGGATGCTGGGAACAATCAACATATTGACAATTCACTACCATAAAATACTGCTGACCTGCATTTTGCATCAAAGATCTTTAATGGGGTTCGAAAAGGTTTGTTCCCATGTCTGGCAGCAGAATCAAAAATTGCACCCGCTGTCCTCATAAAGAGCACTGTTTAGCCAAAATGCTAGGTTCCCTACTGATCAAACAAAACCCCAAGATATGTAAACGAGAGGGCCCTTGGGATTTCCACTCCCATTATAGTGTGTTCTACTCTTCGTGGATCTTGGGCACATGACTATAACATGTGGCTACCCCAAATTAGTAGAGAGGTCAAGGGAGTACATACATTTTACAAATAAATCTAAAAGTCGTGGAAGACCCAAAGCCATCCTTACCAGAAAGACGGTGTCCTCTGCATACAAGAGAACTGAAAGCAGTCTCTTACCCATTTAGGGGGTAGATCTAGACCCTCCTGCAATAAATGGTCTTTAAGATGATTAATTATAATTCAAATAACAAAGAGGCTGAAATACAGGCCTGCTTGATCCCCAAGTGATGGGAAACTATTCTGTATGGTCCCCTTTCCCACTGTACCCGACAAAAGCGGACATATTCATATGCAGTTGCAGGACAGCCAGAAAATGAACGAGATCAGTGTAAAATCTCAAGGAGATCATCAAAGGCCAGAGTTTGTTTCTATTAACACATCAAATGTGGAAGAGCGATCTTCAAACGCCATATGGAGACTCCCTTGCTTAGCCACTGTAATCTTATTAATAATTAAGTAAAGGTTCAGAGCTTGATCAATAGTGTTTTCCCCTGTCTGAAGCCATATTGAATATTGAAAAGAATCTCATTCTGCTCCGACCACTCCTGCAACCGAGCTAAGATGACCTTTCCCACTATTTTTACTGTAGAATTCAATAATGATATTGGTCTGTAACAGTTGGGGTCTGTCTTTTCTTCCTTTTTGAAAATCAGGATAATCACAGAATGGGTCCATAACAATGTGATCCCGGTTTTGATTACAACATTCAAGAATATGCCCACAGATTAACGTTCAGCTTAGAAATATCAGCGGGAAAAGGGTGATTGACAATTTCCCAGAACTTGGTGCTGCAATTCAATTGCCATGCTTCTACCAGATTTTCCCAAGCTTCACAACGCAAAACATCCTTCCTGTATTTAATAGCTGCTTTTTAAATCCTTGGATGAAAACGTTGATTAGGGTCAGTGCACTCCTTCCTTCCAATGGTTATCTGGTCATACAAGACAGTCATTGTGCTAGTTGGCTATCACCTCCTGATCATAGGTGTGTTCCACATTGATAAGTCAGCACTGTTCCTTTTCTGGGGCAGTGTCTCTCCACTGCACCTCTGCTTCTTCCAATGGGGGTTCCTCCTTATGTACGTATATGTCACATCAGTGAATTTATACATATATTCAAAATAATCCTTCAGATAATTTCATTGTTATCCTCTCATATTACTTTTTGTCCCTTTAGTCCCCAATACATTTTGGATCTTAATTGGTCCTTCATCAGGGGGGTCATTTCCCCTCTGGATTGAGGCGAGAGACACAGGACAGTTTTTCGGGCGTGCTTGTAAATCCACCTGCATTCTGCCACTCTAGCTGCCACTGTAGGCTTAGAATGAAGGGTCCGAACCCAATCACGATAAGCCGCCAAACAGCACTGGTCAAGCCAACCGGGGAGGCCCTCCGGCAACTATCCCTCTGACGATTGAGCATAACGCTCACTGTAGAAAAAATATTAGAAGAAGCAGCCACTCAGCATTTCCCTTGCAGATCTACAGATAGACGTGCCTCAAAATCCCCCTTAGCCATTCATGACTCCATTAAAAAGAGGACAGGCAGATCATCTTCCAGCCTATGCTCCTCTGAGCAACTGGCACCAAATCGTTATCCTTCAATAACGAGTGGCAAGCAGAGGGTCCTGCAACATCCCAATTTATGGAAACCCCATTCGGATTATGATCACTCCAAGCTTGTCTAGAAATAATGTATTTGGAAACTAAAGGACATATTAAAGCCAAGAGGAAAACATAATCACCCCCCTTCCAAAGTGAAGGAGATATATTAAAGCCAAGAGGAAAACATAGCCACCCCCCTTCCAATGTATGACAATCCAAAGAAGTTATAAAGGTCTCTCCCAAGACGTCTTTAGCCAAATAATAAATTAAAATCACAAACATCATTCAAAAGATCTCCCTGTGGAGTGTGCTCGAAAGGTAAGAAGTGCTGCTCCACCTCGCTAAGTGTATCCTACTTACAGTTTTTAACTTGCAAGATGAAATCCCCCACAATGACTACTGGTATAAACACACCACCAGACTCTGTGTTCAATCGATCTAAACAAGCCTGTATGACAACCAACTATGCTGAGGTCTCTGTTGATGTGTTAGGGTTATAAAAATTCAACAGAAGGACACTGTTAGAATTAGAAATTAAAAGCTTTACACCGAGCAGGTAAGCAGAGCCTGTACCATATTAAGTAGTGGTACACCCTAACTCATGGGACACTAATGTGGCCAAACCTCCCTTTTCCCTCCAGACAGAGTGGGACTAGCTGGAGAGAAAAAGGAGGCAAAACCCCCAATCAAAAGTACATTAGAGATGCCCCAGGTTTCCTAACAACGCACAATGCTATAATTCTTTACAAATTTTACCCTCATTGGATCATTTAACTTACCCATAACCCCCAGCTGTATTCCAGGTTAACATCTTAACTTCTCCACCCTTGCGTACTAAATTTATGGCAGGAGCCCTAATCTCAGTATGTGTAATCTGTGGGCTATAACCCAACAAGGGTGCATGTGTAGAGTTAGAAACAAAACACTTCATTTTTGGATAAGAGCGAGTATTAGACTTGACATTGATTAATTATTATTACTGTTTGCACTTTGAGTTATGAGACCTGCTCACTGACCTATATCTGCGTCCCGCCCAAGAGAACCTTGACTGTTTGACCACAGCTACCACTAAGAGTCAAGTGCAGAAGGGGTACTTAGCCCAGTTGCTCAGGACCCATATTTGTTCGGGCCCATGAATAAAAGGCCTCAACCACCATGGTTGGGCACAGTAGGGCCCGCGTGCCCCATGGCCATCTGAAACCATGAACCTTGGGGTTCTGACACCCCACATCTGAACAACTTTGAGGGGCATCTTTCCAGTCTGTTAAAGGACTTGCAAGTCTTGCTCTCCAAAGGTGCTATCATGGGGTGGATCTGACTCAGCAACAGAAACGGCTGTTACTCTTGCTGTCTCTTTATGCCGAAAAAGGACGGAGGCTTCAGGCCTATATCGGAGCTTTGATGTTTGAATGCCTTCCTGTCAAAAGACAGATTCCAAAGGCTCACACTAGCTGAGATCTTGGCTGCTTTGGACTTCGGGAACTGTATTGTGGATTTGGACCTATAGGACATGTATTTTCATATACCAGTCTTGCAGATGTTACCTGCAGTTGGCATGGAGCATTTTTAATTTGCAGTGCTTCCTTTCGTCCTCACCACTGGCTCACAGCTTTTCACGAAAGTGATGGAGGTGGTCGCGGCACACCTTCAGAGGTTGGGGATATCAATTTACTCCTACCTTGACGGCTAACTTTGAAGGCAGACTCGCCACAGTCAGTCATACACCACCTAGAGATGACTAGAATCCTCTTGACATTGTTGGGGCTCATGATCACCAAGCCAAGGTCACATCTGAGTTTTTTGCAGAGGCTAACCTCATTTGGAGCTATACTGTATACAGTCCTGCACAAGAACTTCCTTCTGCTGAAATGATTCCAGTAGCTTTAGAGCATGATGGTAAAGTTTTAACCTTGGTCCTGGATCTTGGTGAGAGCTGCTATGAGGTTTCTTAGCCTCCTGCACCTTCCTTGTTGACTACGCCAGGTGGCACATGAGTGTTCTGCAATGGAAACTGAAGTTCAAGTGGGTCCAGCACCTTAGTAATCTAACGGATCCTATCCAGATTTCGGAAGAGGCAAAATACGCTCGGCAGCAATGGCTTCCTGGAAACAATTGTTCCAGCAGCAGGCCCTTCCCCACCCAGAGATGATGGGGGTATCATTAGTGTGTTGGGGCGGTCATCTGGTAGTTTGTGAAGATCAGAAAACTCTAGTTACTGATAGAATCCTGGCTCGAAATCAATCAGTTGGAGTTGTGGGCCATTTGTCTGGTGCTGAAAGCCTTCCTGCCACCCTTTTGTACCGCTTTGTTCGCCATAAGTTGGCAGGGTATGCTCAGACGTGAGTCCCTTGCTCACTTTGCCACTGGATTCAAGCAAGCCTGGCTGAAGACGGCTGAATTGCCAGAAACCGGCCCTAGGAAGCTTGTTTCCGGTCCAGGGAAGGCATGGGTTGGTAGTTCGGGCTGGACTGTTCCCATGAGGCACAGGGTTAGACTGATTTGCATATGGCCATGTCTGAACTGGGGTGGCAGAGTGGGCTAAAGAACGGTGATGGATTAAACCCAGATCTGTTGACTGGGTGTGAGTGTTTGATTGGTTCAGATGCTCCGTCCATCACCGCGCCCTTTTGTACCGCTTTGTTCGCCATAAGTTGGCAGGGTATGCTCAGACGTAAGTCCCTTGCTCACTTTGCCACTGGATTCAAGCAAGCCTGCCTGAAGAGGGCTGAAATGCCAGAAACCGGTTCTAGGAAGCTTGTTTCCGGTCCAGGGAAGGCATGGATTGGTAGTTCGGGCTGGACTGTTCCCATGAGGCACAGGGTCAGACTGATTTGCATATGGCCATGTCTGAACTGGGGTGGCAGAGTGGGCTAAAGAACGGTGATGGATTAAAACCAGATCTGTTGACTGGGTGTGAGTGTTTGATTGATTCAGATGCTCGGTCCATCACCACCCCCTTTTGTACTGCATCCTTCAAGAGGTAGCATCCTTGAATGCCACAGTGGACGAACTAAGTAGGCGGCACCTGGTAGATGACAAATGGCATCTACATCTTGAGGTGGAGCAGGGCATCTTCGGTTAGGAGAACCCTGGTTCGATTTCTTTTCACTTCCGTCAAGTACATCGCAGTATCAACGTTTTTATGCGTTGGAGGTTCCTCAAGAACGCTCATTAGGAGATGCATTCCATCTGGAATAGAACATGGAACTACTGTACGCCTTCCTGCCTCTGTCTCCCCTTCCCCAAATTCTGAAAAAAATCAGCAGAACCCTAGCTCAATCTTTTCACCACAGCTGAGAGCGCTCAATGTCAGCACTTCTGTGAGCTGGAGCTTCCAAAGCAGCTCTAGTTCGGAGACGCCTTCCGCCTAGAGTAGAGCTCAGGACTCCCTGTATACCTTCCACTACTGCCTTTACTTCCCCAAGTTCTGAAGATCAGGAACAACTGGGGCCAAGTCATCCAGTGATTGGGCTAGTAGAGTGTGGTACCCGGAACTCATGAGCATAAGCATCTGTTCTCCAATCAAGCTGCCGTTTCGGGAGGATCTTTTGTTACAGCAGCAGGGCAGGGTGTTGCACTTAAGTCTGCACACTATGAATCTCCATACTTGGAGGCTCAGCAGTGACCTTCAACCTGCACCCTGAGGTCACTGATGTCATCTTGGCGGTAAGGCGTTCCTCCACAAATTCATTGTACACCAGTTGTCGGGACAAATTTATGGATTGGTATGGCACCTTACACATCGACCCACTTGATGGCAAAGTTATCCAAAGTTTTTTTTTTTTTTGTTTCAAGGACTTGCTTTGGACATGGTTAATGTGTACTTATCTGCTCATTAGGCTTTTATGAAGTTGCCAGATCAGCTTTTATTATTCAAATCACCAGCTATGATGAGATTTATGAAAGATTGTTTCCACCAAATCCATTTGTGATGCCTCAGCAGGACTTAGTTAGTGCTTGCATTCTTTATGTACACCTGTTTGGAGTGGCTGCACATTTGTATCTTGAGACTTCTGACCTTGAAAATGGTCTTTCTTATTGCCATAAGATCAGCTCGGTATGTGTTTCTAGGATTCTCTGGAGAAAAGAAGAGCAAGTCAGTGCAAAAACAGACCATCATTTGATGGATTGTTCTCTGTAAAAAGATCTGCCATGCACAGGCAAAGAAGCAGCCCTCAGAAAGTTTGCAGGCTCATTCCACCAGGGCCAAAGATGCTACTAGGCACTCCGCATTAGAACGCGGAGTGCCTGTCCTGGACATTTATTAGGCAGCTACATGGGCGTCAGTACACATGTTCACCAAGCACTACTGACTCAACATTCAGGTCTATAGAGAAGGACACTTTTACTGCTCTGTCCTACAGAACATTTTGGTAAGAGCTAGTTCACAGACCCACCACCTTAGGAGAACCTGCTGTGGTATCTATTTACAAGATAAGGAATCTGTGGTTTGAAGTATTCTTTAGAGCAACAGGGTACTTATTTTCGGTGACAATCTTTCTGGAGGAGGCTCTTATTAATCTGCTGATTCTTCACCAACCCTCTCACCTACCTGTTCTGTTAACTGGACTCTTTTCCCTCTAAAAAGGTCCCAGTCTACATATCTACATACTGGTCTTACTGATCTTCCAATGGGAGCTATGTCTGAGGGCACGGACAGACAAGAAATAACTGACATCAGCCTGCATGGGCGGCGCTTATATGTGGGTTCACTTGTCATTTCTGGAGTAGAATGGTGCTGGTACGAAGTCGCACAACACCACCTATCAGTGTGCAGGAGAACAACTCTAGAAATTTCTGGATCCAGTCTAGCGCTTGGGGAATGTTCATAGGGTGAGGAATCTGCGGTTCGATAGAGTATCCACTAGACAGATTGTTACAAAAGGTAAATAACTTGTTCATCTGACAGATAAATAAACACAAATGAAGCGAGCTATGCTATTGATGCAGCCCTCTGACTGAAAAACTGTCTCATCAACGCTACCTATCACCACTATACTCACCGTTAATCATGAATCACTAGCAAAGGCCCATAAACAATGAGACAATTTTTGAGCAACTGAATCATGTGGTCTGATTAATCAAAACTATTCACAAACTATTTACATAATTATTTACAACTGCAGTTTATTTACTCTTACCATGGTTTTTAAGCATTTATCATTTTTAATCAGGCCACTAAGGCTGATGGATCAACTAATGGAAACTAGATCATGAATAAACAAGACTAGCTTGTCTTTCCAAAACTAATTTTATTAACTTTATTCCTCATAAAGAAAAATAACATTAAAGGTTTAAAGTCTTTATTTTATAAGCAATCAAGAAAGCAGCATTTTATTACGAAAATGAATTAATATACTGACATTATGAAGGCAAGCTCAGAAACATGAATTATTAGCAGAATAACAGTTTCCATTCCCTAAACCTATTTCCCTGTCTAATTCTCACTCCACCTAGAAAGGAAAAATCATTTAAAGTCTGCTGTCCTTACGTGCGCCAAAAGTCCAACAGCATGACACGTCAATCAGGAATCGGAAAGCAAGAGTTTTTTCCCTGCTCTCTGTGGCAGGTTTTATACCTTTCTTTCTAGCTAAACTTTCTACATTTTACATTCTTTCAATGAAATCCAGGCTTCTTATTGGCTGAGCCATGTCAGTCCACAGTTAGGTCACCCGATTTTGACCAAGTCCAGGCTCCACATAAGCCCTATTGTTCTTAACTTCCACATCCTTTTGGCTTCCTCGAGAATGATACTTTTTCCTCGAGTTCAGAACATTACTTCCTAATCTTGGCAGACAGTTCAAGTTTCTGTCCTTGAGCCTTCTCTCCATGGGCACGTTTAACTCGACCAAAAACTGTTTATCCATTTAATGACGACTGTACAGCAAAAATCTCCACAACTGCGCATGTGTGAAGTCTTCACCTCAATCGAGACGCCGTCCGAGGGGTAGGTGTGTCGACTAGGACCGTGAGCCGCCGTAGGTACCATACCTTACTCAACTGGTCCGTCGGAAGCAGACTGTGAAGTACCTCAGGGAACCTTTCGGGGTCATAATATTTCAGCAGGACCAATCGGCCTGCACCTCGGTACTACCGACCACTTAAGGTTGTATACCAGATTGTTAGTTTCAACTTTTCACTAATTTACTTTTTCACTGTGTGGTACTATACACTGAGGTCCTGACGAATTGCCATTATGGCAAGAAACATGTTGACCAAACAAGAGGGTAGCAGTTAACTTGCTAGGATAGCTCCAGTGCATTTAGCTCCCCTCCCACCCCTTTTAACCAAGGAAGTCTACCACAAGAATAAAATAGGTTGTGGACTGACCCACCTTTTTTAAAAACTTCACTTTTTCACGACCACACCCCCCCGCCCTCTCACACGCATGCACCATATGGCCGGAATAAAAGATCTCCGATAAAGAGCCCCGGTTTCGGGAGCCCGTCAGACATTGCAGCGCCAGTCTGACGAGGAGCAGAACCCATATGATGAAGCATGACACCTAGCTTGCTGGGTGTGTGAGGGTTCTAATTCCAACTAGGGGATTCCCCCCTCTTTCTAGCACTCACACCTTTCCATCACTCTTCTCGGGGAACTTTGTACCTTCTCTTGTACTAGAAGTCTTCACTCTGGTCAAGTTTTCACGTCTGCAGCTCTGTCAGCCATTTTCTAAACCACCTTTAGGCCTCACTCTGGAAACTATTATTAAACAAACACAAGACATCAATTAATTAAAGAATTGAGACCCATTCTGTTACCCACCCCCTTTACTAATTAACTCAGTTAATTATGTTACCTTGCAAAGCACATACAAGCAGCTTTTATAATTACCTCTCCTTTGGGAATCAAACGAACTCCATTTGCTTTTATCACAGAAAAGACATAACATAAGCACATAAATAAGCACATGCCATTAATTAAACAGCCGCATTTAATACTGACAAAGACAATAGACAAGGTTAATATATTATTTTTCTCTTTGCGTTTGCGACATAAAGCACATTAGTTTTCCCCGTGTATGTCAATGAATAAATCTTAAACTAAGTTGATTAGTAATTTTCACCACAAGCTTATTAATTTTATTATAATTATGGGAGATTAACTTTGCAAGTTTGAACAGAACCTTGTTCCTCACCTTGCTTCATCAAGTACCTCATCTGGTGATTTTTAAATCACCAAACAAAACCCAAAATGTATAAATTTTTAACCTTCGAACATGTTTTGGACTTTCTCAATATTAGTATTTCTAAACTTTAGTTTCATCTGTATTTCTTCAACTTTCATATTGAGTGCTATGAAACTCCTCTAATTCTATTTCCTTTTCTTTTTCTTTTCTCAGTTTGTAAATTCTTTACTTTTCTATAACATGTTTTCTCCTCTTATGTATCATGCAACTAACTTTTAACAAAAGTATCACTATAGCTATAACTATTAAAGGAAAAACTATTTTACCTATGATTGAACTACCAATCTCTAGAAACCAGTGTTTGATTGCTGCAAATCTTTTACTTAAACGTTCTGAAAAACTATCATCTTCTAAAGGTTCTATCTCACTATGTAATTCAGTGATATTCTTAACATACATTTCTATTTTCTGACTCTTGTCAGGTATATATGTACAGCAATGTTGGACATGCAGGATTCCACAAACTCCACCCTCTTTTGCTAGCAAAATGTCTAATGCAAGACGATTTTGCATAACCATTGTCCTCATAGCAATAAGCTCTGTATTCACTAATTGAAAACCTCTTGCAGTATCTGTGGACAATCTATCAACAATTGTAGACATTTTTCTGATTTTATTTGAAATCAGAGTTATCCCCACCATAGGGATTAGTGCACCAAATATGTCTCCCATTATTTCTGTAACACTTTCTCTTCTAAACCTATTCAGGTGACTGCCAATTTCAAATGAACCCTTTGCATTTCTATCTACATGAAAATTTTTGGGAAAAACTAAACCTACATAACAGGTCCCATACCAGTGGTCGGGAAGATTATAATAAGCTTTATTTCCACTAACAAAATAAATTCCAGGAAATATTGGATCTTTGCCTCCTTTAAATCCCCATCCCCCCATAATTCGATAAGTGTCTTCACATTGACTAGCACCTACAAAATAATTATCAAACAAAGTATTATCTCTTCTTCTGCAAAATTTTCCACTAACAGGACTATCTATATGAATAGCAACATTTTCATTTTTGCCATTAAGCTTTTCATCTTCAATTTGCCAAAATTTAGAATCTGATATAAAATTACCGCTGGGTTTGGTACAACTGGGCAACATGGAACGACAATTTTATACATTTTTCTCAGGTCTTGAACAATCCTGAACGTTCCATTTGGCTTTTTAATTCCCATAATTGGTGAATTACATGGGATACTCTCAATTTCTTTTAGAACGCCTTGTTTTATGAATTTGTCTATTACAGGTGTCACACCTTCAATCACTTCTGCTTTCATCTTATACTGAGCGATGTTTGGATAATCTGCTCCTTGTTTTACTGTTATTTTTACTGGGTCTACATTTTTCATCAAACCCATTTCATCTCCAGTGAAATCCCAAATTTTTACATTCACTGTCTCTTTTAATTCTTCAGGTAGATTACTTTTATCAAATACAGAAAATAATTCACTTTCTTCTGCCTCTACCATTAACATTGTTAATTTGTAAAGCCCATCTTCTTCTGGAGTTTGACGCTCAATACCATCCGGTGAACAATATATTTTACAATTCATCTTGCAAAGGATATCCCTTCCTAACAAGTTTACAGGACTGCTGTCACAAACTACAAATCTATGCATGTCCTTAAATTTACCAATTTCGACTTCAACTGGTTCAGTTAAATCTGTTTTTATTTGTTAGCTACACCTACTACTTGGATATTTTCTCCAGAGAGAGGAAAGTTTTCTATTTCCACTGATCTAACAGTAGAACGGGTAGCACCTGTATCCACTAGGAAAGTAATTTCTACATCATTCACTTTACCATTTACAAATGGATCAGATTGATCTACCTCAAGAGTGGCTCCAAGCACACACTCTTCCTCCTCTCTCAGGCACCGTCAGAAGTAATCCTCAGATTCACTCCCTCCATCTTCTTTCAACCAATATTGTTGAGAAACATTTGACACATTCACTCTTGGCGATCTGTTTACCTGTTCACCTCCGCTGAATCCTGTTTCTACACTGTATTCTGCACATTTACACAGTTTGGAAGTGGTGGTTGTGGTATCTAACTTTGCTGATTCACTACCTGTCGCTGTAGCTGTTGCTGCTGATTTATCTCATTCTGCATCTGTGGATTTAATGATGCATTTTTAAAAAAAATTCTGGGCGGATTCTTACATTCGCGCTTCCAGTGTCCAATTTCGCCACAATTAAAACATGGGAGTTTCTGTTTTAACTCTTCTATATTTCCCATCAATTTTGGTTTATTATAATTACCTTTAAATTTCCCTTGATTCTGGTCAACTTTTTTATTTCCTAATGTTGCTATTTGTTGTTCAGCTACTTTTACCTGTGCCCACATAGCCTTTTCTTTCAGCTTCTTTTGTTTAGCATCCAATTCGTCACTACAATATTTTGCTTTTCTCAATATATCATCTACTGTAAGTGATTGCCAGCCAACTATTCCAGATCTTATCATTTCACCAATTTCAGGTCTTAAGCCATATACAAATCTGTATATAAAATGGCTCATATATTTTTCACTTAAATTCTCATAACCACTGTATTGTTTAAATACCAGCAGTAATCTTTCATAAAATGAATGTACTGATTCTTTTGGCTCTCGGGTTGTTCTGTCTATTTTAACCCAATCTACCTCTTTTGGGGGAATCTTGTTTTTCAAAAACACAATTACCTTTTCGTACATTTTCATTACATCTGGTGAAGGAGCACCTGTTACCTTATGTCGAGGAAGTTCTTCTTTAGGCCAATCTATAGAAATTTTACATTCTGTCCATAGATCTGATGGGACAACTATGTCAAAGAATCCATCAAGATCGACCCACAAAACTTTTGAAACTTTTACAAACCAGTCCACCTGTCGATACCATTCTACAGGTTTTTCTCTCAATCGAGGGAAATCATTTGTGAACAGTAAAATGTCCTGTCTTGTCCATGGGACATGCACATACGCTCCTCCCGGTATTTCTCTCATTGGAAACTCATTTACCACTTCTCCTTTTTCTCTGGCAGGAAAAGCTAAGCTTGTTCTGTCTTCCTCTCTTTTCTTTGCCCATTTTATTCTCCATTTACTTAATTCACCCCATTTTCTCAAAATCAGAATTAATTCTTTTATATGAGTTATTCTTCCTATTTTATTCAAATTTTCGATGTCTTTTCAGAGAAATCCACCCTATAAGTTTTCTGCAAATTCTTCTGCTTACTCAAATCTATTTCTAATTCAAAAGCTATTTCCTCTAATTGATCATATTTGTTTTTCGTTTTGCAAGTTATACTTTTGCAAATAAACAATAATTCATCATCCTGATATGCCTTCAAACTGTCAGTTCCAATTGTTCCAATTATTAATTCCTCTATATCTGCTTTCAATTTTGCAACATCAAGTAATTTAGATTCTGGGCTTTGTGTTAAATCTACTTTATTCAGGCTCTTTTCTGGAGTTCCAGAATCAGATTCTGCACCAGATGGAGTTTTACATGACGAACCTTGATTAAAAGTTAAATCTGGCATCATTTTCTCTCGATGTATTTCCGACAAATCTGAATAGAATTTTTCAGCCACTTTCTGTATTTCCGCGTTTAATGGAACAGTTAAAGCTGAATGTCTAACTTCCCTTTGATCAAATACTGGAAGAACAGGTCCAATCATTACAGGTACTGTTACTGCTTCCATGCTTTTAGTTAACTGCTGTATTAATTTGTCTTTTGAACGAAAATATTCTGAAGTATTTGGTAATTCCTCACACCTTTCTGTTCTCATTCCATTTCTTGGGGTTTCATTTCTCTGAACTGGGGTTTCATTATTAATTCTAGGGGTTTCAATAAAATTTCTATTTTCTCCTGATATACTAGAATTACATCTTGTTTCTACTCTTTCAGGTGTTTTTCTATTATTTGAATTTGTTTTGGGAGATGTCTCATCAATAATTTCTCTTGGAGGGGCACTTGGGGAAGTCCATGTACAAACTGGTTGATAAGGTGGCGGTTTTCTAATAAAAATTTCTTCTAAAACCACATCCTCAGAATCGCTTTCCTCATTATTTTTCTTTTTCTTTTGGGCACTCTTTTGTCCAGTTGCCTCATCAACTAATCTCGCTGGGTATAAACCATCACACATATCTGCACGTCTCCAACGACGCATTCTATCCTCATGTGTTTCCCTATTAAGACCTAATCCAGTACCTCTTGGTATTCCTCTATTTTCTCGCTCTAATTCAAACATTTCATCTTCCCATTCAGCTAAACCTTCAAATTGTGTAGGCCTAGGCTTCGGTACAAGTTTCATAATTTTTTCTCTTAAGTTTTTCAAAACCACTATGTTAAATGATCAAGCTAAAACACCATCATTTTTGGTATATTCCATCCAATTCTCAATCCAAAGACAAGTATGATAACCATATTCACCTAACATATAAGCTGCAGGTGTTTTGTACTTATGAAGTAATTTTCCACCTCGCGTTGAAATTTTCGTGTCAGGTTTAATTTTGTTTTTCAATTTCTGAAACCATGAAAGCTTCTTTTTCTCTTTCATATAATAGTAATCCATGTTTTTAAACAATTTCCCTTACTTCAGTAAAGATCGTAACAATCTAATAACAAGGAAGTTGTTTTTCCACAACACCAACCAATCCGTGCGCGAAACTCACCAGCAAACCAATCAGGTTAAGCCACGTCACTATTTTGCTCGACCAATAGGATTACTGTTTTCAGGATGAGCCAATCAGCTGTCAGCTTGTCTTAGTCACATGAACCAATCAGTGCGCGAATACTGTGACGTATGTTAGCCAATCACAGCGCGACTCTTGTGACGTATGCTGCCGCTGCAGCTTCTCTGTCCCTCGCTCCGTAAACTCACACCTCCTTTACAAAATGTTTCACAGCGCCATATTTACAGATCTTTTCAATTGAATTCAGTTAGTAACTCCACAAAAACAAACCATTTGTCCGTTTCACTAAAATAAAGTGATAGCTTTCCCAAACATTCAAGTATCCTTTTCTCGTGAAATAGACGACGCTATTTTCACAGAATATTTAAATTTGTTGATAAAGTAAGGCTACTCTACCCTTCTAACAGGTAATAACAAACTCGTTTCTCTCTGAATGCACATATAGAAACAATTCAGAGTTTCACTCAGTCGTATATTACAAATTCGTTTACGCACATACATACGGAAAAATCCCTATCCATGCATATATAATTCTTTTAGTAGGACTTTAACCCACCAATAGAAATCCTCACTCGCCAGTAAGATAGACGACGCTTCCTTACCCTTCACTCAAGCTTAGATAAATCTACTACTCTTTTCACAGTGAGTTTTAAAGCAGGACATAAGAAATCCCTATACTCGAAAGCTACGATTTTATAGACAATCCTCACTATCACATTCTACCTTTCACACCTAAAATCCCTAAACTTGTGCTGTACGACCACAACACTTGTGATATACGGCGATACCACTATTTTGAAACAGAACAAATGCACTGTGTAACTTCACCTGTCACACTTCTCATGCCGGTAAACCAGGAATTTTCACACTGCTGGAAAAAACCTTTCGACTACATAGAACAACTGAACAAATTTTAACATGTTTTAAACATGAATCCTATGTATTACCATGTAACATATAAGTTACCATAGTAACCGAACTCTGCTACCAAGAAATTGATGCAGCGCTCTGACTGAAAAACTGTCTCATCAACGCTACCTATCACCACTATACTCACCATTAATCATGAATCACTAACAAAGGCCCATAAACAATGAGACAATTTTTGAGAAACTGAATCATGTGGTCTAATTAATCAAAACTATTCACAAACTATTTACATAATTATTTACAACTGCAGTATATTTACTCTTACCATGTTTTTTAAGCATTTATCATTTTTAATCAGGCCACTAAGGCTGATGGATCAACTAATGGAAACTAGATCATGAATAAACAAGACCAGCTTGTCTTTCCAAAACTAATTTTATTAACTTTATTCCTCATAAAGAAAAATAACATTAACGGTTTAAAGTCTTTATTTCATAAGCAATCAAGAAAGCAGCATTTTATTACGAAAATGAATTAATATACTGACATTATGAAGGCAAGCTCAGAAACATGAGTTATTAGCAGAATAACAGTTTCCATTCCCTAAACCTATTTCCCTGTCTAATTCTCACTCCACCTAGAAAGTAAAAATCATTTAAAGTCTGCTGTCCTTACGTGCGCCAAAAGTCCAACAGCATGACACGTCAATCAGGAATCGGAAAGCAAGAGTTTTTTCCCTGCTCTCTGTGGCAGGTTTTATACCTTTCTTTCTAGCTAAACTTTCTACATTTTACATTCTTTCAATGAAATCCAGGCTTCTTATTGGCTGAGCCATGTCAGTCCACAGTTAGGTCACCCGATTTTGACCAAGTCCAGGCTTCACATAAGCCCTATTGTTCTTAACTTCCACATCCTTTTGACTTCCTCGAGAATGATACTTTTTCCTCGAGTTCAGAACATTACTTCCTAATCTTGGCAGACAGTTCAAGTTTCTGTCCTTGAGCCTTCTCTCCATGAGCACGTTTAACTCGACCAAAAACTGTTTATCCATCGAATGATGACTGTACAGCAAAAATCTCCACAACTGCGCATGTGTGAAGACTTCATTCTGGTCAAGTTTTCACGTCTGCAGCTCTGTCAGCCATTTTCTAAACCACCTTTAGGCCTCACTCCGGAAACTATTATTAAACAAACACAAGACATCAATTAATTAAAGAATTGAGACCCATTCTGTTACCCACCCCCTTTACTAATTAACTCCGTTAATTATGTTACCTAGCAAAGAACATACAAGCAGCTTTTATAATTACCTCTCCTTTGGGAATCAAACGAACTCCATTTGCTTTTATCACAGAAAAGACATAACATAAGCACATAAATAAGCACATGCCATTAATTAAACAGCCGCATTTAATACTGACAAAGACAATAGACAAGGTTAATATATTATTTTTCTCTTTGCGTTTGCGACATAAAGCACATTAGTTTTCCCCGTGTATGTCAATGTATGTAATCTTAAACTAAGTTGATTAGTAATTTTCACCACAAGCTTATTCATTTTATTATAATTATGGGAGATTAACTTTGCAAGTTTGAACAGAACCTTGTTCCTCACCTTGCTTCATCACTATCAATGTTTGGATTGTAACATTATTCTCTCTGACAGAGCTTGAGATTTTAGCTTTTAAATCCTAAACAGAGCACATTGTATTTTTTAACTGTACAGCAGCAAACTATCACTACAAATCAGGAGCATTAGGTCAATTTTATACCATGTTACAGTCAAGGTGTCCAGCTAAATCCTAGACGCATCCCCAATCAACAATAGCATCGCAAGTGAAGATCTGTTCTTTAAAAAGAGTCCAGTCCCAACGACAATTGGTGTATTGTCTATTCTTAGCCATAATAATATGGTATACCGAATTGGCAGCAGACAGCAAGACCTCTCTTCTCTTTATTGGGCAGGTGATGGACAGTTTTTCCTCTTTTGTTTACTTGCCGGCTGGAATTTAGAGCCAAATGAGATTGAAACACTATGAAATCGGAGGCAAGCACAGATAAACATCTTGCTTATACTATTAGCCCCTGGAGCATACCCTGAAAGTATTTCTGTTACTTCCCCTATGTCTTCAGCTGTTCTCACTGGTTCAACCCTCGGCCTAAGATCTCCAAGAGCAGATGCCTCAAATTAAAAGATAACCAGACCTGAATCTTGTACTTGATCCCCAAGACCAATTTCAATTGTATTCAGAAGATCTAGAGTGTCTGGAGGCTCTTTTCATACAAGGTGATAATGATGTCAGCAGGGATAATCTACTTCCTCGTTTGCATTCTAATCATGGTCTGTCCATTGACCAGCAGGATGCTGGTGAGTTAGGCACTCAGTGAGTTAGGCTTTCTGGGGGGGCCCTTGGAATTTCCGGGTATCACCTCAATCGCTCAGCCGACTCACTAATTGTTATCAAAGAGCAGCAGAGGCTCTTGAGGGTGGAGTGAACACTGAAAAAAGGATACAGGCAAACCTGGTTAGTACACTCTGTTGTAGGTCTGTCCGCACTAGGGTCATACTGAGGCGACCATCTCTGAGAGTCCACCGGATTTCCAGATGGGGTCCACAAACCACTTTTGAACATGAACTTGATTGGCCAAGGAATATGGAGAAAGTGGATTATTCACTCAAAACCCATCCAACAACAAGGTCTCTGGGTTGCCAATATTGTTGTATTAGACCATGCAACTGTCTCAACCTATACATCAGCAGTATATATGTCTTTACTGAGTAAGAGATTCTGCAGGGAAAGACCATTGCAGTCCCCATCTCTATGTATATGGAAATATTGTTTCTAAATATTTATTTTGTAAGTGGTTATAAAATAGTCCTTAAAATTGCATCACCCCTTTCTGGATATAGGCCCTCTTAGTAAAACTTAATGCCTTCAGCATCTTGGAACTGAAGGAATCTACACGTGAGATGTTAGTGGTGTGAAGTAAACTTTTTATTCAGGCCTTTCTATTTTAAAAGTTACAGATAAAAATCCTGGATTCATATAAATGGAGGTCAGTGTGACTGCGGTAGATGTCCTTTGCTCCGAAAATAAAGATGCCTGGAATTGACCTGCAGTGTCAAAATATACAAGCTTAAGTTGGTACTTTCTGCCCTTTGCCGGTCAAACAAAACAATTTAACAACTTAGAAAAATCCATCTTTACCTAGAAAGGCAGGGATGAAGTTAATTCATCAGTCTAACTTTGTTCACTGCCCCTACTTGCCTGTTTTCACTTAGTGAGATTGATTATTGAGTTATTTAGAGGTATAGCTAGCACTGGTACAGTTTCCGTTCTGGCTTTTATCTTATTCTAGGAAGTAGGAAAAATCTTAGAAGAACTCATAGTCAAACAGATGCAATAACTTTTGGGTCCATTGCGCCTTCAGCAATTCAGTGGGATATATCTAGACCCGAACACCTGCCATAAGTGTCCATAAGTGTGAATATTGTAGCACTGTCCTATTGACTTTTTTCTATAACTTCTAAATATCATATAATGAGCAATATTAAAAGTGTCCCACATGAGTCATCACTGTCCTGTATCACAAACAAAGACATCACCATAAGTGGATCAGTCTCCTGTGCCTCCTACTCATAATCAATTGAATCTGTCTCCAGCAATTTTATTGGAACTCATTGCCATGAATGTCTCATTAATGTATATTGTTCCTCCCTTTAGCTTTCATTCATAACTGCTGCCTTACATACTCAAACAAAATGCTCTCTCTCATAGCTTTACTTTTCTAACCCGCATCAGGGCAATCCGTGTACCATCCAAATGTGTTTTAGGACCCAGTACAGAAACATTTGTCCTTCAGTTCTAATTTTTTTGTGCCGTACCGTTCATCTCCAGCGCTGATTCCAGCTTGGTCAGTCTTTACATATTTAATATTACAATTAAGTCAATTGGTCTGGCCTTGACAGGCTAGTGCGATGGTTAATTTCTTTTTTTATTTTTATTATTGCAAGAATGTGCTACTAAAAGAAAACATTTGGCCACCTAAACAGACCATCATATGTTGGTATTAACTAATCTCAATAAAAAAAAAACATTCACTGATGTGGCCATTTTACTAGCGATTTCTGAATTTTGACAGGAAAGCTCAGAGCAGGAGAAATGCAAATTTTGCTTCCAGAGAAGGTCCCAAGCCGGCCAGATACTTTTTGCTCTTTCCCTAGTAGAGATTTATACTTTCAGACTTAGTCACTTCTTTGGTGTTCAAATTCTTCCAACGGGGCAAGGCTGCATTGAAAGTTTCAAAAGGTGAAGAAGTTCCTGGGTTGCTATTAAAGGTACTGCCTGGAGTCCAAGAAGGACAGCTTCCTCAAGACCACATCCAGTGGTTTCCAATGGCGTGGAACCCTCTTCGGCCACAGCCTGCTTCCTTGCCCCACTGAGGAGTTTTTACTTCTTTCCCAGAGACTAAACCCAAAGGTAAAAACTTTCATCACAATGAACCTAGTCCTTGCCTCTGACCCGTGCTTCATCGTAGTCGAACTTCACCTTTACCATTGTCCCAGTAAAACGCAACCAGATGAACCTGGGTTGTGCTTAACATGTTTTGTTGCTGCAATGTCGACTTGGCAAGTGCCTGAACTCAGAATCTAAAGATGCATCTTTTAGTAAGGATGGTTTTTACATTCTTTGTTTGAAAATATCACTTTTAGAAAGTAGGTATTTTCTTGCTTAGCCATCCTGTGTGCCTCTGCTGGTTTCTGTATTGAATGCCTGACTTTGGAGTGACAAGGGCTAGGGCTGTGCATTCACTGTAGATAGCCACTGGGAGGGGATGGTGGGGGGGGGGGGGGGGGGGGGGTTGAGGTGTGTTCCTGGATGAGTCAGGGCTGGGCTGAATAGACCTGGGCTGCATTTAGATTAGGGGGAGGAGATTTCCTTTCACATGAATGGGCCTGGTCTGCCCTACACAATGCCGTCTCCGCCTCCTGCTGAGAGAGGACAGAACTTGTTTGGACTGAGCACAGAGCCTCTCTGACACCAGAGAACGAAGAGAAATGGACTATAAATGTTGGGGCCCAGACCCCAGAACTTTAAATTACTTCTGGAATACAAGAGGAACCTCTGCCAAGGAGAAAAGCTGGAAAAGAAGTACTGCCACTTTTCTGTGTGCTGTTTGGGGTTGACCTGCAGTGTCTGTTCTGACATGGAGAGGATAAAGTCTTTGCTGTGTCTCCTGCTTGAGAAAAATCTCCAAGGGCTTGAAGTAAAGTGTGCCTCCTGTTCTGAAATCTCAGGGACATCAAGGCTTCACTACCACCTTCCATGAGCGTAAGGAACTGACGCTTCATCTTCCCTGCAGCTCTTTTTGTTTGTAAGGTTTACATTTTGGTTACTATATTGTGGATTTTTGTCGCTTTGGTCTTGTTTGGTTTAGATAAAGATTACTTATTCTTCTAAACTGGTGCGGTGTCCATTAGTAGTGTTTTCACTGTTTTACTGTATGCTTGCCACACTGCCTCTGAGATAAGCCTGTCTGCTCATGCCATGCTACCAATGGAGTGAGCAGGGGTTATTTTAGAAGTGTATCTCCCTTACCCTGACTAGGAAGAAGGGTCCCTTCTTGGACAAAAGTGCAAACAATTGCCAACTAGAGACCCCCATTTAAAGATGCTGTCCTTGGTCTAGGTCCTATGAGCCTTGAACTTGAGAAATTGGTTAGCATCCCTGGACCTTCAGGAATCTACTTTCACTGTCCAATTCTGTCTGCCCACAGGTGCCTTTTGAGGTTTACAGTGGGAACCCGCACTATCAATTAGTAGTCCCACCATTCAGACTGATGACCACCCCATGGGTCTTTACAAAAGTGCTGGCAGTCGTGGCAGCTTCACTGTGACAGTAGTCCTTGGTGCTAAGGACCATCTCTAGCAGACTATTACTCTCCTCTAACACCTGGACTTTACATCACTGTCCAAAAGTGTTACTGCTCTCTCACACAGAGAAGGAACAAAATTGTGGCGGTGCTCAACATATAAAGGCCTTCCATCCTACTCACAGTGGGCAGTGGGTGGGGGGTGGATAGCAGGTGGGGAAGGGTGCCATCAATCTCTGTCACGGCTTTAACCCTCGATGACACAGAGCATATAAAGGTGTTGACCTTGTGCTTGAAGTAAATTCCTCTTTTTACAAGCCCTTTGACATGAAACCGGAGCTTCACAGCTTCGATTTTTAACTTCTTCTGAAGCTTATTCTCCAAACAAATTTCCTAATAATGTGCTGGTATGGTGCTCCACCCAGCTGCCCCTGTCCTAAATAACAATGTTTTAACCGTGTTGCACATGTCACAATCAGATATCTGTATTTGATCCAAATGACATCTGTCTCAGTTGACTTGGCACCAAAAATGACTTAAGATATGTGGCAAGTGCTCCCTGATGCATCCTAGGGCCATCAAGAAGCGGAACCTAAATTGTATGTCACAGAATTCAAGAAATGAAGTTGGTCCTGCTCAGAGTTTTTAAAGTCATTACTATTCACCTTTTTCAGATACGTCTAGCACTAGGTTGAGGAGAAAACATAAAAAGTTCAAAAGGGACTCTTCACCTTCTTGATGCTCCCATTACAGAAAGAGGTCTCATGTGGTGTGCTAAAGGCCTTGAAGTATTTGATATCTCACTAGGGTCAGAGTCCAGTGCCGACTTACTTCATGTGCGCTCCTTTGAAGCCTCTTCATAGTTCTACCCTGAAACTTTTGGTTCCTAAAACCGGGTTCCTCATTGGAATGTCTTCTGCGCTTCAAGTCAGCAAGCTGCAGGTATTGTCAGTGCAGTCCAGTCATTGTCAGAGCAGCTTCCATACACTGCCTTCTTTCCTTACATGCTTTTACTTAAAACCAGGCATGGCCCGTGCAGGTAAGGGTGGTGGGGTGGGGGGAGTCGACAGACGTCGATGAGGTAAAGTTACATTTAAAAAAAAGAAAAACACTTATCGTGCAACTCTTACTATGCGGTGAGCGCAAGGTAAGTGTTTTTTTTTCTTTTATTTAACTTTACCACATCGTTGTCTGTCGATGTTCCCCCTACCCTACTCCGGACCGGATCTCCAGCGAACAGCAGCTCTGTTCAAAAGAAACTCCAAAGACAGACTCTGAGCCTGCTGAGGATGAAGAAATTCGACGCTTGGAAACACCACTGCACCCGAAGCTTACTGAGGTGCACTTACATCCTCGAGCCCTCTAACCTACCTGCCCTGCTGTTGGTTCCTCCTGGAAGACTTCCTGGACTGAGCCTGCGGCCAAAACCCAAAGCCAGCAACATCCATACAATTGCATTGGGTCCCGACCCCTCATAAGCACCCTGCACCTGTCCTTCCTAGTGCCGCTGGTGGTGTGGACTTGGTGCTGACTTGGGACCCTCTTCGCCCTAACCTTAACCTTAGGAGCTTGGCTCCTGAGACCGAGTGGCCTACCCGTGAGCAGTCCCCAACGAGGTGCATCCCAGCTCCATTAGGTAACATTGGCATCCTACACTCTGCACCCGGCTGCCCTAGTGCCGCTGGTGGTGTAATTCGAATGCTTATCCCCCAAAACTGTCACTTGTAAGACGTTTACTTACCTGCAAACCGATATTGATTTTTTTCCAATAAGAATCCATGTTATGAGATTTTGAGCATAAAATGTTCGAAGTGTTGAAGTGTTTGTAAGGGAAACCAGAAACTATAACTTAAACAAAGAAAAGTCCTACTTACCTTGTATTGTGAGATCCTTAGGTATCGAGGCATACCACCACCAATATTCAAAGTAAAACAAAAGTAATTGAAAAGTATTCTGAAAATAATTACTGTGTAATTCAAACTGTGTTTTTAAAGTGATACCAACCTGTAACAACTGCCAATTCATCCTCAATTGCTTTTCTGTGTAAAAGTTTACAATTGAAAGTATATTTGCCAACCTGTGCCCAGCCCTGCTTGGTTCTAGAAATAAAATACAAGTATACCTTTTTTGTACTTAACCCAATTAGTCTGGATTCAGTCTCTGAGTGTGTGCATCAGTCTTGATTGAGTGAATACAATAAATGCTTAACACACCCTCTGGATAAGCCTAACTGATTGCCCACACTACCACAAAGAGACCTGTTAGTACTTACCCAATTTAACCCCTGCTATACCTCTGGGGACTCCCTGGACTCAGTGCACACTATACATTTCTTTGATAAAGTTTATACAGAGCGAGCTTCCTACAGTGATGTCACTCTTTCATGTAAGGCAGGCCATCGTTTTCCTCGTGTTCTTCTCTCTGCCATATCCCTCAAATCAAGAGAAGAGGATACACCAAGTTTGATCTATTGCTGGCTCTTTCTTGCTTCTCTGATAGCACTGAGTAATACTGGGTGCAAAATCAACTGTTCATTCTATTCACCTGTGAAAAGAAAGGGAAGATAAAAAACTGACCTTATAAAGATTGATTGTTCTTTACATTAACCGGTTATGCTTTGGCTAAAAGCGACCCTTCTGAGGGATGTTGGGTTCGTTTAGCTAAGACAAAAGCCATGGCTACAGCCCTTGCATGGGAAGCATCTGTTTTGGACATCTGCCAGGCAGACACATGGGCATCCATCAATGCTTAAAGTCACAAGTCCACAGAGAAGGTTATTTTGCTCGCTTTGTCCTGCAGGGCTTCCTGGAGTAATGTCCACTCCCTAGACTACCCCCTTGAAACGGCTGTGGTTTGGTATTGATGCCAATGTGAGGAATATGTTGGTAGGTGTATAGTGAATAAGTTACTTAGTTCAGAAATGCTCTTGTGGCTACTCTATCCAGTGGAAGATTTCTCACCATCCTTTCTACTTCCTGTTATGTGGAGCATACTTTTAGGTTTCATTAAATTTCCAAATGAGATATTCCACATTGTCAATGATTCCAGTCTATCTGGCACCTTCTATGTCAAGGGGCACGAAAAGACCAATTAGCATACTAATTTTAGCATGCAGGGGTGACACCTTTATGTAGAGACATGTCATCATGTACGCAGGCGGGGCAGATTCATGACGAAAACCAATGATGCCGCCTGCCAGAGTACCGGAGCTGTTGCAAGAGTTTCTGGATCCAGTCTGGCTTATGGGGAATTGTAAAGGTGAGGAATCTGCAGTTCGGTTATCCAGAGTTTGTGGATGCTCCTGGGAGTGCCTAAGAAAATAGGCAAAATATAGCTACATTTTGAGGTTTTTGGGAAATATAGCTAAAAAGTGCTCCACATTAAAGTGCCTGGTTCTTTTTCTTAAAAGCTGCATCAATGAATGGTTTTGCTGTGCTAAAGTCACCATCATGCGAGCTTTCAGGAACATACTCATCTGAATAAAAGCCTATTTTTTTACCTCAGTTTTGGCAGTTTTCAAAGAGGTTTTCCCATTTTTCCCATTTGTAGTACTCTCAACCAACTTCAAGTTTGTGGTAGAAACTTGGGTAAAAACCAAGTTGTAATTGAGGAAAGCTATAGATTTCTGAAAAGTAGACAAAATTCTTAATTAAGCAAAGAGTCATATGTGTACATTTCTCAAGGTTTTCCCAAAGAAACTAACTGTTAAAATAAATAAATACTGAAAATGAAAAGTAAAAAACAGCCATTTGTGACAGTATTTACATCACTAACTTTTTGTCGCAATGGCCTATTTACAAAAGCAATATACCATTGCGTCCTCTGGACCCTTCTGTTTGCTGGGATATATAAGATTTGTAGGTTTTCCAAGAACCCAAAGTATCCAAAACCAACAACTGAGCTGCACCGCACAATGTTTTATCATTGTCTACCAAGTAAAGACCAATTCATATGATGAATATGTAGAGTGAAAAATAGATATCAAGACATCTATGTAGTTCTGAAATGGGCACAAGATATGGAGCTTAGTAGCAGTGGTTATTTGTACAGCTCTGAATTTGTGGGTACCCTTACTTACATATGATTTTAGACTATATTTTTCAAAATGTCTCCTTTTTAACACATTGGTTTACATTTGGAAGGCACAAATGCAGCGACATCCAAATGGTAATAACAAATGTTGTCTATACTCCCACATGTCTTCCGATAAAAATGGTACCTCACTTGTGGTCAGGCCTAGTGCCCATGACAGGAAACGGGCCAAAACACAACATGGACTCATCAAATAATTTTCCCACTGAAACTGACCCATTTTTCCATTGTGGTTAGCTGTGGGTTTGGGACCTTAGCTCCGACTGCACCTAGGGAAGTGTTGTAAGGTTAATTCCTCTCTTCTTTCTTTACATCAATGCTCTCCCTTCTGTTCAGCCTGCATGGCTGGAGAATGCTGGATGATGTCATGGAATGTTGGTGTGTGGACTTGTGGAGAGGGTCAGTTGGAGATGTGAGGCTGAGCAGAAGGAGGATGCTCCTGGTGGGGCTACTATTCAAGCTTAGACTAATACTTACCATCTTACTACAGTTTACCATCTATCTACTACTTGGAACTTACAATAAAGTACATTTTGGAACCTACCACCTTGTCTAAAATTTGGACTTCTTTATCTAGTACATTTTGGCGACGAGGATGGGATCTTTGGCGCGTAGGGGTGCCTGAGACGTCAGGTTTACTTATGTTGTACATGCTTTGCTTTCTCTTCTTCTTTCCTTTGCCTGTGACTTCATGTGTGCACATTTTCTGGGCACAGGTTTTGTTTTGCCTTCCTTTGTGAGAAATGGAGATTTGCTTCTATTTTATTTCAGTATGCATTTATTGCTGTTATATTATTGCATTGAATTTTATGTGATTGCATTATTGCACTGTATTGCATTTTGTTATCGCATTATTGCATTTTCTTTATATGTATTATCACGTTCAGATAATACTCCTTTCCATCTGTTTCTCTGCTTCTTATTCTCGTATTGTTTTTTGTTGTGAAGAAAAAGTGTTTGATGTAAACCGGCAGTCCAAGCACAAAGATGTAACTCCCAGTACTTTTGAATGACACGGATGAAACTGACAGGTGCTGAGAGGAAATGTTGAACATCACCGGAAGATGCATACACACACTGAACCCAGGAAAACAGGGAAAGAAATGCCAACAGCATGGAGTGAAGAGAAAGAACGTCATACCTGCCAACTTGCAGGGGAGGGCTGATGTGCAAACGTGTTAGAAAAATCTCCGTTTGTGGTACTTGCGCTTCATGTGCGCAATACATGGTGAAAGAACTTCTTCCTGCCAAACAAAAGAAATGGCGACACACAATAGACATGCTTGCAGGTTGGCTCTCTGTGTGTGCGTGTGCCCACGGGCTTGCGCACAGCTGAATGTGGATGACGAAGACAAGGCCACGACTGGTACAGGCAAGAGTTGAGAGAACGCGCTCACTTTCAAGATTTAAATGATGCATGACAGTTGCCACCGGCCTCAATGTAGGGAAATCAACACCCTAAAGAAAAAATATATACTGCACATTGCTCACCATGTCGGTCTCCTCTCAAACAGCAGGCACAGAGACTCAGTGAGAGATGCACTAACACGGAGACAGACTGAATCACAAACACGCAGATCTCTGGAATCTGAATACCCTGATGTGACATGACCAGAGTTTTCCCTTTCATGCAACGTTGAAGAAATGATAACAGCAGCTCCACGTCCCACTGAGAAAGAAAAAAGTGATGCCACATAATGACTAAAAGTCACTGTCACTTTCAAGAATGACTTTTTTGAATTTCTTGAAGCAGGTGGCTGCACAAAGTTCACGAATGTTATTGAAAGTCCAAATACTTGTAGAAACAGGGAAATACTGTTGAAACCCTTCTAAGCAAGGTGTCAAATTGGAAATGACACTTAGGTATATGTAAAACACTGGTGGTTGAAAGTCAGATTTCTTCAGCATACAGCTGTCAAGTGTATACAGCTGTCAAGTGAAAGTAGGACAAAACTCACCAGGCTTGAATGAAGAAGAAACTGGCAGGCTGGGGTCGAAGCTGACTGATGTGAAAATGTCACTGGTGGGGCTCGGGCTGCCAGTTTCCTTAGTAAGTACTAGAATATTCATGTAGATGCTTCAAGCGTGAAATACGTATGTTGTAGTTACTTTAGTGGATTCTTTAGTTGCAGTTTCAATGTTCTTTGTATAAAAAAATTCAAAATTTGTAGGTTCAAGAGTCCAATCGTCACCAAAGTTCCAAGTTCCAAGTAGTAGATAGATGGTAAATTGTAGTAAGATGGTAAGTATTAGTCTAAGCTTGAATAGTAGCCCCACCATGAGCATCCTCCTTCTGCTCAGCCTCACATCTCCAACTGACCCTCTCCACAAGTCCACACACCAACATTCCATGACATCATCCAACATTCCCCAGCCATGCAGACTGAACAGAAGGGAGAGCATTGAAGTAAAGAAAGAAGAGAGGAATTAACCTTACAACAGGAAGCCTAGCAAACCTATACACTTTTGAAAATTAGACATTTGGGGAATTCAGGATGGGGTGACTTGCTTGGCTCTGATCAGGGTTTTTTACCCAGAATTCCTTGCAAACCTCAAACCTTGACTAAAAAACACATGTTTGAGGCATATGAGCTGTAGATCATATACTTGTGCATAGATCGCCATCTGGTGTTGGGCTCGGATGTTTGCACTTTGTTTTTGTCTTCGGGGAAGTCTTTGTAGTCACGAGATAGGTGACTCGTCCTTATGGTGATAGTGCGCATGTGCATCGACTCAATCTCCAGATTGTTTTTTACCGCCTTGGGGTTTGGATGTGATTTGCTGCGCTTTGGGTCTGTGTCATTCTCTAACCCCCTTCGACGCGCAATCCCTCACCACTCGACGGTATTGTCTCGATCGCATTTCCATTTTGACACGCATCTTCAAAAAATATAAACTCATCAACCTAGATCTACGACACAGGCCGTTGGGCCTATCTTCGCCGACCATGCCAGCAGTCAATGGAAAGGACTCCTTATAAAAAATGCCCTGTGTGTGGTGCTTAGTTCCCACACACGGACTTACACCAGGTTTGTAATCTCTGCCTCTCCCCAGAGCACGAGGACAAGAACTGCTAGTCCTGTGCATCTTTCAGGTCGCAGAAAACCATCCATGACCATCTGGCTTGACGTCACGAAATGTCCTGTGGAAGCAGCTCGATTACGGTCATCTTCGGAGCAGATCCCAATGGACAGCCAAAACAAGCAGCTGATGAAGGAGAGGTATCCGTCTCCGAAGCCGACGACTCTGTCATCAAAGACGAGACAGTCACCCCAGCTTAGCGGTCCATGAGTACTGAGATCCCTCTCCTAACCAAACCCAAACAAAAGGCTCCGGGAACACCTTCGCCCTCTGACTCAGGTTGACAGTGGCAACACATTTCAGACGCCCCGCCCTCTAGCCCGGCTATGAAACCGAAAGGAAAGCCTTCCGGCTCAGGCTCGGGCCAACCTCATTCCGGTGCCGACAAGTCACCTTCGGCACCGAAGCCCAAAACCAAAGATGTGCGACTGCCTTCTTCATCAGCACAGAAAACCGCCTCGACGCCAATGCCCTTGGCGTCAAAATAAACAGAGGACAAGCATTCGGAGCTGGAACAGGTTAAACAAAAACCTTCGGAGCGGAGAAAGATCTCGGAGCCACAAACTCCTATAGTGAAAGCTAAAGAGTCCTAGACCCCGCAGAAAGCTTCAGCGACAAAGTCATAAGAACATTCTGACCCTAAGTCTTTGGCACCGAAAAAGAACACTGTACCCAAACAACAGTCTGTACCAGATTTTTCAGATCCAAAGCAAAAAACACTACTCATTGACCCAGAAACCGGTAAGGTTTGTCGTCGCCAAGCCTCCTAAAAAGAGGAAACTGGACACTTCAGAACACTCTGAAATACCCATTAAACAGAAGGAAATGGGCACTAATACTTCTCCACCTCCCTCTCCTTCTCCAGCTGATCCTAATTTGTTAATTTCTCCAGCACATTCCCCACAACATGCATTTTCACCTCAACCACAGGATGATGAAGATGATTTTACTGTTTGGGATGGGAACTGAGATCCAGATAGGGATGATGACGCACATACCATCCCACACGTGCAACTAATTAATAGGGCTGCTCAATACCACGGGGTACAGTTACACTCTGATCCCTTAGAGCATGGGTACTCACAAACTTTCTCTCAGGGGCCACATTTACAGTGCGGTTTGTGGCCAAGGGCCGCACCGGTGGGGGCGGGGTCAGTGAGAGAGGGGGGCAGGGCTAGACCAAAAAACTGACCATGAGGTTGAACACAGGCTCCTGCAACAGACGTCTTCGTCCTCTAAGCCACAAGACCCGGCATACACACATCTCTCTCTCTCTCTATCTCTTTCACTCTCTCTCTCTGTCTCCCTCCCACTCTTTATCTATCTCTCCCTCCCTCCCTCTATCTATCTCTCCCTCCCACCCTCTCTGTCTCACTCCCTCTGTCTCCCTCTGTCTCACTCACTCTGTCTCCCGCTCCCTCTGTCTGTCGCCCTCTATCTGTCACCCTCTGTCTGTCTCCCTCTGTCTGTCACCCTCTGTCTGTCTCCCCTGACTCCCTCCCTCTGTCTCCCTCCCTCGCCCTCCTTTTCTCTCCCTCTGTCTCCCTCTCCCTCGCTCTGTCTAGGCCACAGCAGCTGACACGTCAGTAGAAGGTGAAGAAAGGGATGACTCATTAGATAAGCATCCAGATGCAAATAAGATAAAGTTGGAGATAAAAGAGAAGAAAGAGCGAAAGAGAAAGTGGACAAAGATGAGATCCAGAAGATGCAGATATTGATTTGCCTTCCCCAAAGTTGCCATCAAAAGGCTGATCCAATCTATCACAGGCTGTTCAGTCTCTCAGAATGTGGTCATCGCAATGTCTGGTATCTCCAAGGTCTTTGTGGGAGAAGTCGTGGAGGAAGCCCTGGACGTTTGTGAGAAGTGGGGAGAGACACCGTCGCTGCAGCCCAAGCACATGCAAGAAGCCGTCCGCAGGTTGAAGGCTCGGGGACAGATCCAAACTCCAAATATAAGAAAATGCTCTTCAATTAAAAAGTGGATTGGCGAGCATCTTCAGAGGATACCATGCCTGTGATAAAGAAAACAACCTGCAAAGACATATAGAGACTGCCTGCTCTGGTGTCACCTGAGGGCCGTCCTCTTAGTGTGGAAGAGGTGTACTGATCTAGATAACGGCAAACTCGGGTGTTGAGCACAAATTGGAAAGGTTTGCATTGTCACAGACAGCAATGACAGGAGGTCTAAGAGGATGAGTTCAGCCGTATACATCATACCCGACAATGATGCACTACTCACTCCTTTACCTCCTGGCATTTTTTTTTGTCATCCTCATCCTTTGGCACCATTAACAGTTCAAACAGAACCCGCTCCGTTGGCACAATGAGATGGGAATGAATCAGAATTGAACATTTTCGCACTGACTTATATTAAACTATTGTTCAAGAACTTATTATTTTGATGTCTTTAAAATAAATATAAAGATCCTGTTAAAAGAGCTCTTTGCTGCACACATCAAATCACCACCTCCCTGAGAGTAGGTTTAGAAGGACAGCCCTGCCGTCAGCCAGGGGCAAGCAAGCTTCTGTATGTGAGCACCATAAACCTGTGTGCCAGGCCAAAGCCCTGCAGGAAATATATATGCCACATACAGGCATTCAACACCCATTGAGTTCAAAGTGCTTTGCCTCCACCCACCCCCCACGCCTCTCGTGTGTGGCAGCCCGGGATGAGACAGCTTCCCAGGCGCGCACATAGCCGCACCTGAGTACTTCACAGGTCTTTAAAAGACCATTTATATGCTAACGAGGCTTTGTTGTATTTCACCTCTTCTGCCTTCAACCTTAACCAGTTTGTTGAACTCCCAGTTTATTTCCCTCTACCAGACTCAGTGGCTGAATGGGCTCTTCACATGTTAGACGTTAAAAGAGTAATACTCTACTATATTGAAAGAACAAAATCCTTTAGAAAGACTAAACAATTCTTTGTGACTTTCTCCCTACCTCATAAGGGTAATCCCATTTCAAAAGCGGGGATTGCAAGGTGGATTGTTAAATGCATCCAAGTATGCTATCTTAAATCCAAACGCACATGAACCATTCCCCTAGATGACATCTGCAAAGCAGCAACTTGGTCTACACCGCACACTTTCACAAAACATTATTTTGTAGATGTGCAAGCTAAACAACAAGTTAGTGTGGGCCAGGCTGTATTAAGAACACTTTTTCAAACCACTGCAACAGATACAGGTAGCCACCGCTAAGGAGATAACTGCTGTATAGTCTATGCACAAGTATATGATCTACAGCTCATATGCCTCGAACCCCTTGACTAAAAAAACACATTTTCCTCTGTGATGGAAAGTTCTGGAATCTGCAGAGAGCCACGCATTTTCTTACACATAACATTCCTCCAACCTTCCAACCAGCATTCATCCAACCTTCAACCTAGCATTCCTCTGTGTCTCCCTCTAAAAATGGTACCTCACTTGTTTGGTAGGCCTAGTGCCAGTGACACGAAATGTCCCAAAATACAACATGGATGCATCACATTTTCCCACTGAAAACTGGCCCTTTTTTTTGCAAAGTGGGTAGCTAAGTATTTTGGGCCCTAGCTCAACCAGCTCCTAGGGAAACCCAGCAAACTGACACATTTTTAAAATCAAGATACCAAGGTGAATACAGGGTGGGATGACTTGCATGGCTCTCTCACTAGGTCAAACTGTCACCTTTCTGTGTTCTATGCTCTGCCTCACCTCTCTAAGGAGGAGAAGAGACGCCATCATCTGATAGAGACTACTAGCCGCAGATTCCTTTACGTAGAATTATCCCCAGGCGTGAGACTGGATCCGGAAACTTTTCTGCCACAGCATCCCTGCGTCGTGCCGGGGTGACATCACGCGACCCCGCCCTGGCGTCGTCTGCGTATGTGACGTCATCGAGGTCACATAAGACCCGCCCCGGCGCGCCTACGTCAGTTTTTTTCCTTTTCCGCGTGCAACACGGATCAGGTCCTTGCTACCGGCCTGTGTAGGGCACTTTTTCCTCCATTTCTTTTTGGTGGAACAGTGTTCGAATGCCCTCGGGCTTCAAAACTTGCACGTTTTGTGGGCGTCTCATGTCGGCGACGAACCCGCACCTCATTTGTATGTGGTGTTTGGGGGAGGATCACGGCTCCACTGATTGCGCGGCCTGCCAACAGTTGAAGCAGAAGTCGTGGCGGGAGCGCCCGATGAAACTTATATCAGCTCGTTTCTCCAGGTCGACGTCCTCCCCTCGGTGTGCTTCGGTGGACAGCTTCAGATACAGCCGTGGTCGTCGTCCTCGCCCTTCTCCAATGTCACGTGAGTGTCGCTCCCCGGTGGGTAAGTGTCGCAGTTTGTCCCCGGGGGCTGGTTTCCGGCCTACCAGGGACGTGGACTCTCCACGGGTGATGCGGCCCCACGTGTCGTCCTATCCACCGTTTCCCGGTGTTGGGGCGTCGAGAGTCAAAATGGAGACATACGTGGCGGCCTCGCTGGTGTCTCCTCCTCCTTCCCCTCCTGGGTCGTCAGCGGATCCCTCGCCCTGTGCAGGGCCCTCCACGGTGCCACTGGTGGCTCCGGCGCCGACTGGTTAGGATCCAGGCTTGGAGGATGTGGTGCTGTTGGGGTGCGGCTCCTCCGGGGCACCTCCTTCGAGCCACGGCATCTCTGCCTCGCTGCAAACTCCCGCGGGAGTCCCTGTGGTGTTGCGGGAGGTCGCCGGGGCTCGGTTCGCATTCCCAAGCCCTTCTCGGTCCTTTGACAAGGTGGTCCTGTCTAAGCCTGAGGTGACGCCGCTACGGCGCCGACAGCAACTGGACCGTGTGGAGCCACAGGAGTCGGAGGACCCTCCTCGTCTCACTCTGGGTCGAAGCCGGAAGAGGACCCCTCGTCCGTCTCCGGGCCCCTCTCATCCCTCCCCACAGGCGTCTGCCTCGCCGGAAGTTGAATCATCCCTGGCACCTCCTCATGGGTTACCAAGCAATCTGCACCTCATTCTGGGCCGCGGCTGGCGAAGGGCTTCGTGGCACTCCCCAGGCCTGTCTCGTTCACACCAACCAGGTGGCTGCCTCAGCGGGGGTCGGGTCTGCGTCATTCTGGCGCTGCCCCTGGCCCGGTTCGGCTCCACCCCAGTCTCCGATCGATCTCCGGTGCGGGGTGACTTGGAGGAACCTTGTCCGGTGAGGCCAGATGGTGCCGATTTCCTGCCTCAGGCAGTGGACTCTGTGGCTCCGCGCAGGGGCCGTACCGCGGATTCGTCTTCGGACGCTCCTTCTGCTCCAGACGGTCCTTCTTCTCCGGAGGCAGCCTGTATATTGGTGTTGTCCTCCCCGGAGACTTGTCGCCGTGTGGTGTCTTTTTCACCAGCGTCGAAGGGCGGCTCCCAACCCTTCCTGAGGCAGAGGTGTTCGTCGGAAGAGTGGCAGGTCCCTCATTCTTCGGCTCCTTCTGACTTCCAGGTCTGGCCCTTGCCCGTCCCGCTCGGCCTCGGGGACGGCCGCCTTAGTTTGCAGCCATCGCCCACGGAGGAGCTGCTTTCTTCACCGCGGGGCCCCTACGGAGGCGGGCGCGGCCTTTGCTCATGCAGTGTCCACGGCTGTGGGCATCTTGCGCATGGGTGACTCGGTGGCTCACTTTTCGGCAGACCATCTATTGGAGGTCCTCCACCAGGGCTGTGGTGGGAGGGAAATCTTACTTCCCTTTGAAGGTTCGCTCCTTTCTTCCTTGACGGGGGCTTGGAGGTGTCTTGCCTCGGGGGACCCAGTGCCTCAACATTTTCTGCACCGGCACCTCCCAGCGCCGCGTGACCCTGCGTGTCTTTCCCTTCACTCCTTGGCCGCCAGCCCCCTTTTGTGTACTGCTTTTCCCTCCTTGCTCCCACTGTTGACTCCGCTGTTCGAGAGGCCCACTGGCTGGACTCTTGGGGGCTCAACATGTTCGCCTCGACCAGCGCTGCCCTGCGGGCCCTTAACACCTTGTGTGTGCTGGATAGGGCCTCCTCCTCTTTGTGGGACTTGGCTGAGTCTCTGGGATCCGCAGTGTCCCAAGGGACTGGTCAGGTGGACTTACGGCATTATGCTTTGGATGACCAGGAGCTTGCGGCGTTTATTCTCCGCTCCACTCTGGACATCTCAGAGGTGCTGGGCCTGGCCATGGCTTCCTCAGTCGCTCTCCTTCGCCATGCTTGGCTTTGGGACGGAGTGGTCCCTGAGAATATTCGGGAGCCACTCATCGACCTTCTGCTTGAAGGCAGCCTGTTGTTTCATGGCCAGGCCGATTCCCCCATCCAAAGGTTCTTGGCAGAGTTCCGTCGTCCTCCGCCTTATCCTCCTCCTTCGTCCCCTCCTCAGTGACTCCTGGGTTGGGTTGATTCTGGGCCTTCTTAGGCCGGTTGTTCTGGCTGTGGAGTGTGTGTTCTGGCCATTTGCGCCCTTCCTTGGGACTTTGGCATTGTTGGCTGCTGGACGGCCCTTTTGTTGCTTCTGTGTGTTCTGCCAGAGTTGTTGTGCAGACTTTGCCCTGAGATTAAGCCTTCTGCTTTGCTTGGGCTGCTTGTCAAACCTCCCGCGGGGGTGTTTTTTTCCCCGTGGCTCTTTTGTTTTTCCTCTGCTGCGGAAGTTCTTCCAAAGAGGGTTCCCATATCTTGGGACTTAACTTACCCTATGTGGGGTAATGGGTGCGGTCATAATGCTTGCGCTCTGCTAGGGGGTTCTGGTCACCTTCGGGTGCCTGTTCTCCATGGTGTTTATGTAGGTTGCTTTTGCTTCCTGAGGCCGTGTGCGCGGCCACTCATAGTGGTGTGCCCGGGCATCTCCTCTCCCTGCTCCTGCCCTGGGATGATCCTGTGTTTTCCCTTGCCGGGCGCTGCCTACTCGGCCTTCCTGGCGCCTCGGGCTGTTCTTCTTGCTTCTGGTGGCTTTTGACTGCCGGCGCTGTTCTGGCTGGCAGGTTGCTCTCCATCTGGAGTGGGTTCGCCTTCTTTTCCCTCGTTTCCTTGGGTCCTCCAGGCTTCTCCTTCCGCCCTTCCTGTCTTGGCATGGGGCGGCAGCTGGTTTGCCTTGGGGGGGTGGGGAGGGAGTGTGGTGCTTCGGCCTCTCCAACCCTGCCCTTGGTTCCTCTGCTGTGAGTGTACGGGCCTCTTCAGCCTTCTTCTCCCTCCTACATCCTTTTGGAGTTGGTGCGGTTCTGCTTGTAGGGGTTCCCATTGCCTGGCAGGGACGAGGTTCTACCTGGTCCACAGATCTGGTCCCCTGTGGGGGACCTCTGTTCTGTATTGGCTGGTGGGGTCCTTTCGCAGACCCTCCTTCCCAGCGGGTATTGCTAGGGTATCTATTCTACATGAAGGAATCTGCGGCTAGTAGTCTCTATCAGATGTACGAGTTACTTACCTTCGGTAACAATGTATCTGCTAGAGACGATTCTAGCCGCAGATTCCTACACAGCCTGCCCTTCCTTCCCTATTCTGCGAGGACCCTTGGGTTGGTCTTCGGTACTCGCCTCCCGGTGGGGGGCTGTGTTTCCTGTGAGTGCCTTCTTTGTTCTTGACGGGTAGCTTCGTCTCGGGGCGGTTCATTCCTCCTTTGGTTCTTTGGAGGATGTGGGTCCGGTGCTCCGGTGCCCTGCTGCTCTGGCTACTCCAGGGTTGGTGGGGATTGCTTTCCATCCCGGTCCTCCCTCCCCTCCCTGCCTTCCATTGCTATCCTCTGATTAAGGGTCATCTGGCCATGTCTTTCCCTTTTCCCTTGTGGGTGGTTGCCCTCTATGTTGGGGTGGCTTGGAGGTTTGTTGTCCCTGTCTGTCTTGGGACTGGTTCCCTTCCTTGCTCAGTATAGGGGTGGTAGGTTTACTCCGTGTACCATGACTTTTACTCATGTTCCTTGCCTCAGGGGCACAGGGGCGGGATGCTGTCTATGTGCTGGCAGGGTGGCTGCGCAGGGCTCTGCTTGTTCTTTATTCTTTCCCTGCCTTTGTTCTTTCCCTGCCTTTGGGGTCTGTGGTGTTGACACTACTCTGGTGGTGTTGTTAGTCACTGTTTCTTTCCCAAAAAAATTCTGCTCTTCGCACACTGTTCCCATGCTTCCACAGTTTTTTATCTGGTGGATCCGCGTTGTGGTGCGGAAAAGTTCTCCGAAGAAAGCTGACATAGGTGCGCCGGGGCGGGTCTTATGTGACCTCGCTAACGTGACGTACGCAGACGACGCCTGGGCGGAGTAGCATGATGTCGCCCCGTCCCCGGCGCGCAGGGATGCTGTGGCAGAAAAGTTTCCGGATCCAGTCTCACGCCTGGGGATAATTCTACGTGAAGGAATTTGCGGCTAGAATCGTCTCTACCAGATACATCGTTACCGAAGGTATGTAACTCGTACATTTGGACCCCAAGAGAGTGCTGAGCTTCTAAATAGAAGATACATACAAAAGGACCTGGATTCCAACTTTTCAATTTATCGAAAACCACACTATATTCTTTTAATGGTTAGGCTATTTTAATCAGCCATTCTGTTTTTATTTTTAGATATTTTCTCGGAATAGGAAAAAAATTCTCGATACTCAGAACCACATACAATTAATACAAACAAAACATTAAATCAAAATATATACATACATTTCAACCAACATTAATTAGACATCAAAAACATAAAATATACATCAATTGCTTCAATATTTGATTTAAGAGAAATACGCTACTCGACATATTTCATCCCCATGAGTAGCATGACTTAATTTTGCCTATTTGTAAAGGACCACAATAACCCAATTTGTTATAAATACAAATAATCAATTTATATAATTTAATTGATTCCTGCATTACAACATGTCAAAACATGCCTACGCATTTCCAGCACCGTAAATGTTCTTCACGGGCTTTCCTCAGGGCTTCTTACTACTGGCAAGATGGGTAATCTTCTCGAAGCTTCTTAATCTATGGAGCTTTTCGGACAATAGACAATGTCGGCGACAACCTCAAAAGACAGCTTTTTTTGGACAGCGGTGGAATTCCAAATAAATTGTGTAGTTAGGGACCAATTGTGGGAGGCAACTCTTCACTCGCTTAATCTAGCATCGCGGACCCGACTGTCAACTTCATGCGGTCGGTCCTTGGATTTAGTCAAGACGCTCCACGCGCCCGTCCCCGCACTCTCACTCCTCCGTATCAGCTTCTAAATAGATCATACTTAAGCACACCAGTTGGATGATCAGCTCTTTGTGGGGTTTGCTGTTCTGAAAAAAGGGAAAATCTGTGCAGAAGAGACCCATTGCCCGCTGGAGTGTGCTCTGCATTAAGATCTGCTGCGCCCTGGTTAAAATGCAGCCTCCAGAAGAACTTCTTGCTCATTCTACCCAGGACAAAGCTGCTCCTATAGTGCTACATGCAGGGCGCTGTGTAAGACATATGGCAAACTTATGGCAAACAGCTATGTGGGCTTCCCTCCATACATTCACGAAGCATTATTGTCTGCACGGCCAGGTTCTCCGAGAGGGGCCCTTTGCCCGCACGGTTATGCAGGAGTTTCTGGTTTGAGTCCTTTCCACAGACCCCCCTTCAAATAGGTACTGCTTTGGTATCTATTCAAAAGGAGAGAATTCTGGGCTAGAAGTTTTTTTCAGAAGAACAAGTTACTTACCTTCGGCACTGCATTTTCTTGTTGTAAAAACTCTAGCCGCAGATGTCTCACTGACCCCTCCTTTCCCTCTCCCATTCCGTGATTGGCTCACCACTGTCAAACACTTCAGGAGATGGCCGAGTTGGTGATGAGTAGCCTCCTGGATCATATGCATAGACCCTTAATGCATTCGGTTTAAGGGCCAGGATGACGCTAAACAGATTTAGCTTTTTGAACTGGATATGGGAGACTCTAGGGTAGATAATAGGCATGTCTCTCTGTGTTCTACTGGCTTTTCCGGTGACATCCAAGTGAACCTATTAAACGTGCTGTTCTATGGTTCATATATTTTGAAGGATAAGTCTAACTCGCCACTGGAGCACTTCAAACGGAGCTGTAGCACAGTGCATACACTGGGCTAGGCTTTCTCAGAATGCTAATTCCACGCACAATATTGGAAGATCTGAGGGTTTTAGAGAGACCCCCTTAACTGTCACAAAGGCCCTTGAAGCCAGTTCAACAGCCTTAACAGTTTTATTTTTAGCTACTTCAGGATCTGTGATGGTGGAAAAGGCAAGCGCAATCAGCTGTTCCAATCCTCCACTTCTTCTCCAACTTCAAATCCCCTTTTGTTTGCTAATCGGGTAAACTTGAGTGTCCTGGAAGGGGGACGCATGTTTCATTTTGTGGCAATCTGGCCCATTGTCGGCCTTATACATGGACTCCTTTCTTCATGTCTTCTTTTGTGATTATCTCTCCGTGCTGGTTTTTTACTTATCGGTTGAGAGTCATCTATGCCTGGCCCTTAGCACTTATTAACAATTCCCACAGAGTGGACAGATGGTTCTCTCACTCAGTACCTTCTCATGTCAACTAATTACGTATTTTTCGTTTTTCTTTATTTTTCCTCTTTTCTTTAGCTCCTGTTGACCTTTATCATTGGTATTATTTCTGAGGCACATTCATTCATGTCCTGATGTTGATCCCATGATTGTTTAGGATTTGAAACATTGTCGACCACAGTACCTAGACTCAATTTCTAATTGTTGATATTGTACACTTGAGCATTGGGACATCAGAATTGTGACCATAACCATTGTATTATAATTTTGCCACACCTGTAGTACTGAGTTTATGAAGTCCAAATTGACTACCGTTTCTGTTTGTTTGTTCCAACACTATTCTTTGAATTTTAATGCCTAAGACATATGTATGAGTCGTCCATTGGACAACAAATATAGGTTTCATTGTATTCCTATCTATATATGAATAGGTAATTGTTGTGTTTGAGGGTCTGTGTTCCTTTATAAATACATATACCCCTGGTCCCTCTTTACCCATGGGTTTCCCTTGTTGTATATAAACATGATTATTGAGTGGGACAATTTGAGTGTCTTTGATCAGCCCTCATAATTTTTGGACAACGCCTTTTTTTGTCCCTCCACAGATTTGTTTATTTCAGTCATTGGTAATGCTTTGGGTCTTGGTGTGCTCAGGAACACTCTGATACACTCAAGGCACACTTGTGATGATTTGTGGTTTATACTTTTGGCCTGGAAGAGCCGTGTCTTGGGCTCTCTAAAAGGTTATTTGTCAGGTTTTTTCGTTTGTCTTAATGTGTAGTGCCACCCTTCTTTCTGTCTTTAAATCTTCTGTGTTTATCATACTCCAGTGGAACCTTAATCTGATTCTGCCATTTTTTATGTGTTTTCTATTTCATGTAAGTCAATTAGTAATCCTACCAACATTATTTCCATTTCTCTACACCTTACAATGGTGTAATAGGGACTGCTTCACTTTGACCCTAATTGGATTCTGAACTTCTACAATGACAGAACTTGCTAACTTTCCGCTCTTCCTGGGCAAGTCCATCCAGAAGAGGATGATTTCCCACTCTTTTGTCCTCTGCATTAAGTTGTGCTATGCTCTAGCCAAGAACGAGCCACCTCCAGGCATTAGAGTGAATTCCACCAGGGAGAAAGCTGCTTTGTCCAAGGAAGTTCAATTTCTGAACATCTGTTGGGCTGCAACTTGGGTTTCAGTCCCCTCCTTTACAGATCACTGCTGCCTTCATTGTCAGGCCCACCCGGTTGGTCTTTTTGCCAGTGCCTTACTGAAAAACGTTTTTGTGTAATCTTTTCCTCAGTCTCCTGAGGGGGTATTATGGGAGTATTAATTCAAGAAGAGGAATATGTAGGTAGAATTATTTATCAGAAGAAAAAGGTTACTGATCTTTAACAATTGTATGGGGCGATACGTTACTACCTAAATATTCCTTACCTCCACCCCAACTCAGGAATGATCTTCTGAAAGTCATTGATAAGGTCCCAATTTAGTTATTTTGTATGCGCTGCCCTAATTCAGTCAATTTGCAATCATTCTCTTAGCCACCTAAAACGTTACATCAGACACACAAAAGGTGGTAGGTGGAATGCTTACAGTTTGTCTAACCACTGGCAAACACCTGGGGTACCATTCCACCCATTGTTTTTTTGGCCACCATACCACCTCACATTCAACCTAGCCATTTGCAAATCAGCCTTATCCCTGCTCCAAAAAGAACAATCCAGATCGATTTGCCAAGCCCGACGTATTGCAAGCATTCACCCCATCACCTTTTGTGTGTTTGATCTCATGCTTTAAGTGTGCAAGGGAATTCCCAGTTCAGGGCAGTTTGCTCACTTTGCCACTGAAACCAAGCTAAAACTGACTGAAGAGGCCCAATCAAGATGAAACTGGTCTTAGGTTGCTTGTGTTCCGATTCGGGAAGGACTTGACTAGGCTGGACTGTTCCTATTGGAGCAGGACCTAGACTGATTTGCATATGTTGGGTCTAATCTGAGGTGGCATGATGGGCAAAATAACAATGGTATGCAATGCCACCATTAGTGATTGTTAGTGGTTAGACTTATTGCAAGCATTTTGTCCATCACCTTTTGTGTACATGATTGATAAGGCATCTACCAGAAAGATCATTACCTGAGATAAGTAACTTCTTCGTTTGCCTGGAGCGGAGTCTGTCTTTGAAGCCAAGTATTGTGGTTTGTGAATGTGAAACTCTCATGAAATCAATCAACTGTGAATCTGTACCATAAATGTCTGCATTTCCAGATACTTCTTGAATGGCATTAGGTTCACAAATTACCTGCATGACAATCTGCTTCATTGCCAACATCATTTTATCTCTCTAGGATTACATGTTCGCTTCTACACATGCTGCTGATGCTTCATCTCGGGTGGCACAACAGATATTTTTCCCTTATTTTCCTCCCACCGAGTACGAGATATTCATGAGCCTGTGTTATGTTACAGGAGCGGAAGACTGTTTTAAAGCCTATTTTTAAAGAATTGGGAGTTAGAACTTGTAGGACGGCAATTATATTTTGTTTAGGAGGTGTCAATATTCATATTATACACCATTTTGTTCAGTTCATCTTTATAGTGGAAAAGAAATTATGTAGAGTAGACATTTTAAGTAAATGATATATCCGTTATGGTAATGATATAATGATTTTTATTGTTGTTAGGGAGTAGGTGGGCTATTTTATTGTATTTCTAATTCATTCTGAATCTTTATAATATTTGTAGTTCGCACAATCTATTTTAACTTACGTTGTAGTTTATTTTACCCTTTGTAATGTTGTAATTTAAAGGTAATTTCATAACTGTGGATGGCACTTTATGTACAATTAACTTCTATGATCTTAGAGGTCAGCACATGTCCACTTTATTACCGGGAAGAGCATTGTATATTATTCATCATTTTTTAATTAATACAGTTATTCGTAACTTTTTGCTGCTAGCATAAGGCACTTTAGCTTTGTCGCTGAAAATCTAATGCACTTTATATTTTGCTGCTAATTGTTACAGACAATCTGTAAAAAAAATTCATTAATTGCACTTTCCTTTTGCTGCTAATTGTCATTGAAAAACTGTTAATATTTGCTGCTAACACAATGCACATTAGTCTCGGTGCCGTGAGCACATTGCACTTTATTCAGTTGTTGTTATCTGTTATTGATAAACTGTTAATATTTGCTGCTAGCATAATGCACTTTAGTCCTGTACTGGAACATGGTTAAACTAATGTTGATCAACCGATGTTAAGGCATTGTATCTGTATATGTTCACTCAGACCTTGTGCTAGATATGTACTTTTTTGTAATGATTTTAATTAATCAACAAATACATTTACTTACTCACTTACTTACTCATGAGCCTATTACAAGTAGTGATGTTACCCGTTTTGCTGGTGAAGTTTGTAAAACACTTTGTAAGCTATGCCTTTTCTTTGTTTCTATGCAGATACTGTGTTTGGCAACGGCAAAGCGTCAGACTACCTCCTGTTAGGAAACATTGTATATACTGTAAGTTTCTACGCATTGTATTTATTTTCTTTACTGCAATACTGTATTTCGAACTGCAAGCTTATTATTAGATACCCCATATTTGTGTTTAAGACTAGTTTTGTCATTAAGTCTGGCACACACAGTTTTAGCAGTTGCACTGAGAGCGCTAGTAAGTAAAGGGAAAGAGTGGTCTTTATACCATTCCTCTTCAGACATTTGCTTTTCTGCAATAAAGGAAACTATAGGAGGCATAACCGAATTCTTGAAAATTCATATTTATTTCACAATCAAAGAAATAGTTGTTCCACAATCCACACAGTCTTTGTATGCTGCTATTCACAAATGTGTATCTGGCTTTGAAAAACAATTGCCATTTATTTTAATGCGTTTTGTTTATTGTATGCATCGTAATTCATTTTCATTGCCTTTATTTCCAGTTTGACTGTTCATAACCCAACAAACTTTCATTTGAGCGTGTTTTCCATATACCCTTTTCTTTATGGCAACATACCAGATTTCATACAGTTCAATTAAATATATTGCTTCATAAGGACAAAGAATAAAATCTTAGCCATTACCAGTATCCCTCGAAGGATTATACTTGCTGAAAGACAAATAAAAAACACAAGATAGATCAAATTATAGATATTCCATTGTATTGAAAAGCATGATGTAAATATAGATGCTTAATTAAGTGATCTAAAAGGTTAATTTAGCATTTAATCAAATACACTTACAAGAGAAAAAAACACATGGTAATAAAGGTTGCATACAATCATCACCATAGTTTCATGTTTTTGGACTTCTATGTTGAATCATAAAACGTTTGAAACCTATTTCCTATTTTGCATTTTGTGACACTGTCAATTAATCTGTCCGGTTACTGGTTATTCTATGTCACCTTTCCTTTGAGAGAATCAGAGTAGAAATTATCAGTCCATTGGTTATGTTTTAGGAGATTGTTTCTGTCTTGCATCCTGGTGCAGCTATCCAGAGGTTTACCTGATGAAGCGTCGACGTCTTAAAAGAACTTCTTTTGCAAATCAGGATAAGACATATAAAAGAAGAAAATGAAGAAAATCTGCTTTTTGGCTGGAGCACTCAATGAACGTGATTCTTCTGGGACTCTTTCACAGGTTGCATCACTACGTTAGTCTTTCATCTAACCTCAAGAGAACCTTTCCTCCTGTCTCTTAATATGGACATAAACAATGCAAGAAGAAGTACACGAAGGGTTAAATATCACCTTAAGGTGGTCCTGGAATGTTCTAGGAACAAAACGTCCGTACACCAAGCCTTCCTTAGCCAGATGTAATGTCCCCCTGTCCCTCTCTACCTTTTCAACCTTTCACCATATTTTCTCTTTTGGGGTTTGCTGCTCTTGCTGGATGCAAGACACTTTAGGAATGTTATTGCAAAGGACTCACTTGGGACACTAGATCATCATAGTTTAGTTTTGATTATTTTTAAACTCTACACCTAAGTGGAGTTCATATTTTATACATAGGTTATTTTGGCTTCGCAGTGGCCTTTTCACACGGTTCAAACTATAGCCCACAGCCTTCATTCAAGTGGTTGTATCAGTGCTTCAGTTGTTGTCATAGGTGCCAGATTTTCAGGCTACCTGCTTCTCCAATGTGACTTTATTTTTGTAGATCTTATGTAGATGATGGCAATCTATTATGAGATCTCAAAGGGTGAATATTGTTAGGACCCCTGAGTGAGATATATCATTGGAGTTTCAAAGCATATCATTTTAAATAAATTTGAAGGAGCCTTGTTTCCCTTCTTGGTTGAAGCAAGGATAGGGACATCTTTGCCAAGTAATGTAGCTGTCTCAACCTAGAGCTCTGCTGCTTCATCAGAAATTATAATTGCATCAAGGGCAGGCTTTATTTTGAGGTTTTTGTATTTGGGCTTACCTTAGGCTGAATAGTTAGAAATCAAAGTGTGTACTTGAACATGTCTAGAAGACTTACCAGCCCCAAGGGCCATTCCCATCTCTTTATCTGCCTTTTTTAATGCTCTGTGTTCTCATGCCTCAACAAGCTCCCCTGCCAGTTCCATTCTGTTAAACCTGTCCAATTTTCTGCCAAGACATCTTGATTTGAGTGCCCAGCATCAAGCAAATGATTAAAATCAGGATAATAAAGTCTTTCATCTTTCAAATATTTACTTTGCTTTAATTTCCAATGTACCCTTTTCTTACCTTTGCAAATCAGGGATTACATTTTTAATATGTTAGCATCTGTTCCCTTGTTGTTTCTTCATGTTCTTTTGTGTCTCAACTCCTCTTTAATCAAAATAATGCAACGTCCTCGCAGTACCGAAGGGGCCAGAGCAATTAAGTAGTAGCTCTTCTTTTCTAGTTGCATGGTTGGCTATTCAGACTGAGCATTAATTTCTGATTTGAAAATTCTAACCGCAGACTCATACTTCAAAATATCCTCCAGGCACCTGACTGGATCCAAACAATTTTCCAGCACTGGTCCCGCGTGCCGATATGTGGCTTTGTCTGGCTTCATTCTGACTTTGTTCCACCCCAGAAGTGCCGGAACAGAGCTGCATATAAGCACCACCATGCTTGCTGATTTCTCTTCTTTTCTGGGTGTTCTGAAGCAAATCCGAGCTCCACTCCCACTTGTGTCTGTCTTTAGACGATTTCAAAGAACTCTTCGACAGTGTGCAAGAGGACGATGTCCCCACCAAAAATGACAAATTCAAGGTATGCCTTGACTGCAGGAAGTCACAGACCAGCTCAAGGTGTGCCTTTAGCTTCTGGGATCTTACTGCAACTCGAAGTCATTTGACAAATGCCCCCTAATACTCCAAAGGCAATTTAAGACGTAAAGCAAGGTTGAAGTGTTAAATTGGCAAACATAAGTTGTGGTTTTAGCACAAGTCTTGCTCCCTCTCCAAGGTGTAGATCTCCCCCTGTCAAGGTCACAGGGCCATTACTGTGACCACTACTTCCTGTTTGAAATATTTTGGTAAGTCGATGTTGAAGCAAAAACATTAGAAAGTGGAACAGAACTTGTCCCCATCCCTCCACTGACTCCAAAGAGAAGATGCAAGGACGTCAAGATCTGAGTTATACTCCCTCATGGTCACCGGCCATGGAGATGGCCATCGTCCCGACATGCCCAGAGTTCACAGAGCCGTTGCAGACCCAGGAGCAAATGTAAGTCTTCAAGGAGAGTTTGCTGCAAATTTTTTGTGCGACTTGCGAAGAAGACTATGGGCAGCATTTCCAGCACCCACAAAAGGACTTGTTGATCTCTATAGATGAAGGAATGAATCCAGAAGCGTGGCTAGAGTTACACAGCACAGGCTGCACCAACAACAGTGAAAAACTAAAGACTACTACTGAAGTAAATGTTATCATGCACTGTATTTACCATGATGCATTAGGACAAATTGAGTGTTGGGATCTAAGCCAGTATGCTTCCATCCTCCTTCTGGTTTCAATACCTCACTCCGACCTCCTTAACCCACAGATTGCCCATAGTGGCATGGGGCTCTCAAACCCTCTAGGAAGCTTCAGAATCTCATTGTGTTCTGGAATATCAGAGTGAGCATGGATTTCTATTTGCCAGAGTAGGATCAAGATGTCTGGATGTTGTGTCTCACTTATAAACTTACATACTAACTAGCCTGGCGAGAACAATGAGCTATTTGTCATCTGTATTTTTCTCCCACTTTGTTCCTACAATTTGGCTGGCAGTGTGAAATACAGATCAAGATCCCTTCCTATTCTATTCTTATCAGTTTTTTGCCTCTGGTTCTAGGACATAAGCTGTTCTGGGGCTTAAACAATATAAGATCTCCACAGCATCAAGAGTAGGGGAGCCTATTTCAAATACATGGCTATATTCTGCCAGTAGTAAGGTTTCTTTTTCCTCTTATCCATATAAGTGTCACAATGGTATTGTGCTACACAAACTAAATTGCTGGCATGTTGTACCTCAGCAAATAAAGCATGGCTCATTTTGCTGACATCTCTGAAATTTGGGAGGGAGCTCTGTATTGCATCTTGATGTCCACATCACATCAAACAACAAGTTTGTGAAGATTTTTACCTAAGTGAATAAATAAAATAATCTGATTTGTAGAAATTAACCCAGAGTACAGCATGCATCTTAGATTACAAAGTATACATTACAATACTATATAAAGTCACCTCTTTTGGAGAAGACATGTTTACCACTTCTCCATTCAATTACTATACTTAAAAGATCTACGAAACATGCATCCTCTGTGGGTTTTAAGTACCCACTTACCACAATGAAGGATTTAGATGTTGACCCTAGTCAATTTCACGCTAGCTGAAGGGTACCTAGTACATTGTTTTGTTCACATAGGTGTATTAAAAGTAGCCTTGACTTCCTGCCCCAACTTTTACACTCATCATATTTCCAGACATAGCTTCAGATGCCCAGGCATAACATCTAATGTCAAACCACATCATTATATGCCCAAGCAAAACTTTAAAATGCTCAGCCAGAGCCTCCTTTTAGCCCCACACACAACCTCTATTCGACCAGGTATAGTCTGGCATGCCCTGCTACACCCTCATAAATACATGTGTGCAGGCTCTTCTCTCTCTCAAAATCAGTCTGCACACATGCTGTATAAATCAAGCATTGGCATAGCCAATTGGTCTCGCCTTTGGGACCTTATAAGTGTTTAGCCATGCAACAGTTGATGTTGTTGCACCAAAGATATTGTGCTGCATAACTAAACACTTATAAGGTTCCAAAGGCGAGCCCTATTGGCTATGCCAATGCTTGTTAATTTAGAAGCGTCTGCCTTCTGTTGGTGGAATGTTCTAATCGCATTATAAGCCTGCTGCCTCATTATAGCCCTTCTACCCCTTTATAAAGGCCCTCTGGCCAGCCGTAGGTCTGTCAGGTCCATAACTTGGGTCTAGTATTTTCCCCACCCAGCCCCTAGTGCCATTAACAGAGGGGATAATGCAAAAAGGACAATTGATAGACAGAATGCAGAACAATGTCATACATTCACTCCAGTACAGAGATCTGGGCCTAAATCCATCGTTTTTTTGATCACCATGCCATTCCAGTTTGGACCCAGCCATATGCAAATCAGTCTTGACCCTGCGCCCAATGGGAACAGTCCCTCCTGAACTGCCAGTCCAGGCCCTCCCGGGACTGGAAACAAGCATCCTAGGACCGGTTTCGGGCTTTCAGCCCTAATCGGCCAGGATAGCTTGAATCCAGAAAAACGACTGTTATCTTGTCATTCAACAAGCATGGACGCAGAGTCGGAGACCTGTTGTCCATCACAGGCCGGTCAGTGCAATCCGTGGGTCCTGGGCCTCTTTTGGAGGTGATCCTGCCTGTTAATGAGGCAGCAGGCAGGGTTTGTGCACCAGCAGCAGGGCAGCGCTAGGTAGGTGAGCAGAGTCACCACTGCTTGTGACCACACCCCAGTGCAGCGGGCCGATCTGATTCCTGGCTGTAAGGCGGCCTAGCAACAACAAACGACCCGGTCTCAGAATACTTCTACATAGTCTAAGAACATATTAAGACACTTTAAATACTTAAAATAAAACTGCTTTCAGAGAGGAGGGGCAGTTTTCAGACAGTCTTTAACGTAAGTCACATCTTTACACATCAGGTCACCACTGTGAGGATGAGTTACAGGGGAACCCATAGCGCCTCGAAGCAAAATCACATGGAAATCACATTTTATGAGTATTGTAGCATTTTAAGTTTTGGCGGAAAGACCTTCAATTCTAATAACCTACTGAGTTCATAAAAACAACGACGTGCTCATATGTTGTGTCTCAAAGTTTGTGTAACAAGCATAGAGTGATATGGAAGCCAGCAGAGGGCGCAGACCACCCAGAGAGGCCTCTCCATGCTGAGGGGGCCACCCAATAAACGCATCTCTGCACAATAAACTGAGCTGCAGCCTTTTCAAGCAGAACCTTCTGGCCCAAGAGGCAGTGTGACGCAAGGTGTCGGTGAGCTACTTTTGAGGTGTACGCAATTCAAACAAGAGATGAGGGAGTAGGTAAACCGAAATAACCAGCAGCCTGGAAAATAATTTAGACGACTGTGGCATCCTGTTTATATGCATGTAATTCCCAAGTGAGTTATCAATGTATAATCTAGTTTTAACTTGTTTTTATAATATCTAGGCCTGGAAATCGGTTTGTACTCTGCTATGGTTGAATGGTTTGCATTTCGTCATAACTTCCAACACTGGAATCCTTGTTGTGAAATCTCTGTGAAAACCGTACACAAACCCTACTTGCTCCAGGTCACTTACAGAGAAGAAAAGAGAATGTAAAAAGAAACAAAGGTTGAAAAAGAGAAGCTGTGTGTGATAGACATTAAAATTAGAGTAATAAAAAGATGGAAACAAGACTACGAAAGTGAAAGGAAAATTGAACTAAGCAAATAAGATTTGAGAGCAAACCTAAAAGGAAATTAAACACAGACTCTCAAAGGAGAAGAGCAGGACATTTTTTTTAAAAGCAATGAAAGAAAAAGTTGCAAAAGAGAGAAATAAAGTGGAATTAAGAAAAGAAAATGGAGACACGGAAAGAAAAATGTGAGAAACATAAAGAAATCTGCAAGAGAGAAGCGAGGGGTATAGGAGAACCGAAACGAAAATGTCAGGAATGCAGCTGGCACAGTGCAGGGCCGCTACTCACTCCCGAGAAGGCTAGGCCAGGGCACAGAGAAGGCGGGACATGAACCCGCCTTGGACCAATTGCGTGCTGTCTTTCTTAGAAAGACACATGCAAAGGCCAATTGCGGGTGCTAAAACAAAGTACATGCACGAGCATGTGTTTAGCGTGGAAAAGCCCTTACTAAAAGTCTTGCAGTGCAGCGCACGCGCGCTGGCTCAGGCGAGACCTAAAAAACAAGGTAATTTTTTTTATTAAAAAAGGCTTTAAACTGCACTTCTGCACTTTTTAAGCACCATAAATTAAAGATATTTGTATTGCCATCTCACAGTAGTAACATGTTATTCAGTTAATCCTTAAGATACTGAATATAGCTGACCAAAATTACCCACTGTGCAGGTCTTCTAGTTATTTTTCAGGGTGAAAGATCCATTTTCATGAAAATACTTTGTGATGTATTCCTATAGGTTCTGAATCGATCCCCCTATTCCTGACCCTATTCTGGTTAACAAACCAACAAGTTAACTAGCAGTCAGCCCATGAGGCAGCAAACCCCCATGATGCAGATACCGTTATCTGACGAAGCCACACTACGGCACAGGAACGTGTTATCTGATTAGGTCATAACGCTTGCGATCTAATTAGACAAGCGATATTCCTCCAGCCCCTGATAAGGCATACGGAGTTCTCATAACAAATCAAACCTATGACAACCTGGGAAAAACCCTGCGGCCATTGTTTTGATTTCACCGAGAACTTCAGCAAAAGAATGTGCTAACGACCTGGTCGTATGACATCCTTATTGACGTATCTATGTCCATCCTTACGTCAATCTCGGCACCTTAAAGGTATAAATATTACCGATATTGCCCTATGCAAACACACGCGGTGGTGACGAGACGGAGCAGCCATACTTGCCGAAGCCCAGAGCAGAGCAGACCCCGCTGGCGCAGCCCCGCCTTCCTGACGCGCTGAGAACGAGACGCGCTGCTTTCTCCTGCCGAGAAATCCAGCACCGGCGTTTCCGGGTAGCCCTCGCAGGCAGCCTGGAATATCGAGAGCAGAGAAGAGAGATACCATCCCTCATTCATCCTAACTTCCAGGTACAGAACTGAATAACCCCTCACAGAGAATTCTTTAGTCAGTCACTTGGCAAAAACAAACTTAACTTAAACTGTAACTTTCTATTCCCGCCCACGTATTAGACTTAGGTCAGGTACACGGGGTAGGCGTATTTAGAAACACCAGTTGAGTACATTTAGTCAAATGTATATGTATATGTAATATATTTTATTCATTTTAAACCTTCATATGGCTTAGAAACCATATCAATGTTTTTACAGTATTATTTTATACTTCTGCTTCTAATGTATGCACTTTACTTAACCATAAGTATTGCAATAATATCGATCCATTTCTCTTGTACGAGAAAAGAGACTGATCAATAAATAACACCTTTTTATTGAACACGCCCGTCTCTTCCTTTTCTCTACATTCTGATGAGACTAAGAATGCACGTACTGACTGAGTAAAATAAATTGCCTTTTGTTCACACGACTCTCGAGATACACTCTTGATTAGGGGAGAGCAAAGTTGTCATGTTCTATGGTTGTCAGAAACTAAATCCCTTCTTGTCTAATCAGGGAAGTTAATTCCTTCCTGAACATTCGAGAAAGTTTCTAGTGAACTCTGAGCTAGCTGGCAAACCCAAAACTTTAAGTCTAATATCGGCAGTAGTAGACCTAGTTAACGTCTGTCTAGGCCTATACTATTGAAGGTATTATTCCAATGCGCAGAGCCTATTGGGATAATAGGAACTACACTACATGGCGCCCAACGCGTTTGGAAAGGGCGATAATACTAACGTAAGACATTTAGAGTAACTCAGTCGTGCTTTCTCACTCAGACCCCTTTTTCCCATTATACTCCAAAGACGTCTGGAGTGGGTGAAAGGTCATATCTGCCAGACCTCGCAGGAGGGAACTCCTATGTATGGTTCTTGGTATAGTCAACGTTGAAGGATACATTGTTCCAAAATATTGTGCATCTAATCTTTGTTTCCATAAGAAACCTGATCTGCAAACAAAAGAAATAACCATCCTGTCGGTAAAATGGTAGACAGTGATGAGGAAAGAGAGGCAGTTAGATTAGCAACTGAACTCGCAGAAGCTGATACTGCACTACAAAATGCAGACCCGGAGATAATACTCATCCCGGTCATCAAAAGGAAATCTATAACCTTAAAACTTATAGAAAACGGACTGACACCTAGAGGTGGCACAGTCATATTCGTAATTGAGGCACACGAATATCGGCAGACAGAGGTATACTATTCATGGATAAATTTTCCAGCAGCAAATGCTGTAACAAAGTACTTCCACTATTACAAAATAGAGGAACCTCCTGAAACGTACACTCCTTTCGAGGAGGTGGAAGTACCACTCAAATTTCAAGAGCACCTGCTCTTATTTGATGGCGCCCTAAAACATAATAATCACATCACCAGGCTCGGTCCTTTAGGTAGACCAGGAGCAACGTGGCCGGTCCTAGCCGAATACACACCACATCCAGACATCGATGGGATGTCTGCAGCAAACCTTTTAACACAGCTAAAACAACTAATAAAAATACACAGACAATTAGTCCAGTATGTGATGCGGACTTCAACAATTCAGCCAGCGATTAAAATTCCACAGCTGACCCCTCACCAGGGGAACACAAATAAAATTACACCACAGAACATACAATCCTGCCTAGGTAAAGTACCGGCTAAACGGGAACAAATACCATTCTGGTTGGCACAGAAAATCACCCAAATAGAGGCGGTGTTTCCTGACACCACCCCATTAGAAAAACACAGGATTCTGACTATCTGTCTTCCAATGGGAATCGCACCACACATTGAGGACTGTGACACTTGGGGTACAGTCTTCGCTTCCATCTACACAAAAACGCACGGTGTTCCATCCATTTCGGTAATACCAGATGTGCTAAAACAAATTCAAGACGAATACGGTCCAGAACCCGCTTTAACTCTTGGCATGAAATTACTAAAAGACTTCAAGCAGGTCTCGGCTATATTATTAGCCAACATAAAAGGTGAAGCAGCAAACGTGGCGATCCGCCAGAGGTTAAAGGAGACAGATATAGCAGACCAACCAGCTGAAATTGCCAGAATCATAGAAAAATCCTATGAGGAACTAGGTAGAGATAGTTTAGGTGGAATACCAGTAAAACCACAACTGATTGAAAGTCCTGAAAAAATATTTTTTAATAATAACTCAACATCACAGAAAAAGAGCTGGGATGGAAACAAACAATCCAATCCTAAAGAAAAGAAATTCCAGTCCAGAGGAAGGTCTCCTAGGCAAAGAGAAAAATCTCCGAACCAAAGACACAGGTCACCGCAGAGTGACCCCTCTGGGAAAAGATATAACCTTAGAAATAGGGATAATATAAAAAAGCCTGATAGATATCAAGACATTGATACACGTCCCTCTCAATCTTTTCAGACTTCCTCGCAGAAATCGGAAAGAAGAGGACGATCAGAACAAAGAGAAGAGCACGCCAAGTCCAAAGACAAGGAACCTGCTCAGCTAAAAAAGAAATTACAATTTCCAAAAAAGAAGGTAGCCAGTATCAAGGTAGTTAACAATGCCGAGAATACTGAGGACACAACTGAAAAACGGAGAATGGGCTCAGACAATGCTAGACAGCGCAGCAGAAGTGAGCATAGCTCGCAAAGTCCTTATGAATCATCTGGAGACAGTGGACACGAATGAATACCTTCAAGTGGAAACTGCAGACACCAGAGTTAGCAAACCTCACAAAATATACGAAATAACATTACGTATAGAGGGAGATAAGACTAGAAAAATAAGGGGACTATTTTGGGATAATCTCTCCAAGGGCTATGACATCCTTCTAGCTGAAAAAGACTGGCCACCAGAGTTTGTCAGGGAGTGCCCTCATGGCGAAGAAATAATTATGCCTGCCTTCTCAAATCACATCCCAATTCATAAAAAATACACACTTGCTAGAAAGTGGGCAGTAGCTCTAGCTCCTGCTTTATATAAAAATCACGTAGGATGGGATGAGGACTCTCCTCCTCACAAAATCCAGTTAAAATCACAACCTACTGCACAAAGGCAGTACCCAATTAAGCAAGAAGCTAAAAAACAGGTAAAAGAAATTCTAGATCAGCTAGAATACCAGGGGGTGATTGAAACTTGCACCTCACAAATGAACAACCCTTTGTTTCCGGTCTCCAAACCAGACAATTCATATCGTCTAGTTTTGGATTACCGACACCTTAACTCATGTTGCAAAACTTTTGCAGTGCAAAATTCGCATAGTGCTGCACTAATGAATAACATAGTGCGCAAAAAATACAAAACAACATTAGACATTTCGAATGGATTCTTTTGTCAAAACATAGCACCAGAGAGCAGATATTTGTCTGCGTTCTCAATAAATGGCACTCAAAAACAATTCTGTCGGTTAGCCCAGGGGTACAAAAACAGCCCGGGGGTATTCTCAGCGAGAGTAACAGAATTACTACAAATATATGACGACGAAGCATTATCGTATGTCGACGACATATACTTAACAGATGATGACTTGGAGACTCACTTGAAGAGAGTGAACACCATAATACTTGGGTTCGCAGCAGAGGGTTACAAATTCAACTTTAAAAAATCCAGAATTGCCCATCTGACAGTCCTGTTCTTAGGATATGAATTATCAAGTGAAGGTAAAAGCCTGGCTGACAATTTTCTAGAAAAATGTGCCGTCCTCCAAGCACCTAGAACACTAAAAAACCTACAGTCAATTCTAGGCTTCCTAAATTTCGGAAGAACATACATTGCAAATTACGCAGAAAGGGTCAAACCCCTTTATGATCTGATAAAACCAGATTTTAAAAGATCCAATTGGACTCAAATACACACAGAAATTCTGAGATCCTTACAGACAGACATGCTAATTAAAACAAAATTAGAAACACGTGATAACACACAAAATCTTGTGATTCGAGTCATCCCAGGGAGATGCGGATTCACATACCTGACCTCTAATGAGGGAGAAAAGGTACCGATTGCATTTAAATCACACTTGTACACAGAAGCTGAACAGAAATTCGGCAACAAAGAAAAAATTGTTCATGCAGTTCAAACCGCAATAGCTAGAGAAAAAGATCAAGCTGACGGTAGACATATCACAGTCAGAACAGCTGAATCAGCCTTTGAGGCACTAACAACACCGTGTAATTTACCAACAACAACATTGAATCCGGAAGGGATACAATGGGTGAATTCAATCACAACGGACAAAGTATACTATTACTTTGATCCAGAACTAAAAGAAATGGAAAATTTAGAATATGAAAGAACATTCCCTCTGCCAATCGACATTCTGCCTTTACGACATTACGCCTGTGTAATCTATGCAGACGGACATGCTCAACCCCCCGTTTGGGGAGAACAGGCATATAACCCCACATGTGGGATTACAAAAGAAGTGTGGCGCGGAGGTAAACTAAAACCTCTATTAACAAAAACACACTCAGTAGAAACTAATTCAGAACAACAGACTGAAATATTAGCATTGAAAATGGCGCTAGATAATGCGGATCGCGAATTCCCGACACTTATAGTGTCAGATTCATATTACTGCGTCAAATCATATAACAAGGATTTGCAGACATGGATTCAAAACGGTTACAAAGATGACACAGATGCAACAATAAAGCAGAAACTGCTTTGGGAACAAATAGCTCTTTTACAAAAAGAACTACCAAAGACTCACGTGACACACTCACTGAGTCATCAGCGTGATGGCGTTCACGTTGCAGGGAATTCATTGGCTGAAACAGCCACAGCGGCAGCCACTAAATCGGCTCCCGTAGTTCGAAAAAAGCGTACATTAAAATACATTGACGGTGAAACAGTGCTGGCGGTGAAAACGTCATCAAAAGGCGACTGCTCAGCGCTACCGATCAACTATCCACTCAATTATACATACATAATCGATGCAAACTCCGTCCCTTTTGCTCGAATCCCTGGAGTGGGGGATAGAGTGATTCCAAACATGGACAGGAGAAACTTGTTAATCGCAGACGCACATATGGGCGAGGGTCTCAGACACCTCAAACTAAAAGCTTCTCTGGAAGAATTACAATCACGGTACTGGTGGCCAGGCATGAGCCTGCGTCACACCATGTTTGTAAAAAACTGCCCAAACTGCAACAGAGATCGCAGTGGGGAGAGAAACAGTTTAATACCTCGTAGTTTTACTCCAGAAAAAATCAAGAGTTAAAAGCAAGGCTTGCGATTAACATATACAGGCTAGTTTCCACTTATAGTGTAGATCACCAGCACTCGGCTGACGTCTGGACTGTTATACAAAGATTTGCGAGTCTAAATGGCATATACGCTAAGAGCATGCTACGTTTGACCATTGTTTTCACTCTAGCCCTCCAGCCTGAGGGGAAACATGGCCAAATGAGCATAGCACAGCGGGAATCTTCTCACTTCCTTCCTGAGGGATACGGGATGGTGTAAAGAAAAAACCAAGGCATAAAGCAATCTATAACGGAAAGGATATTAGGTTCGGGAGCTGGGTGGGTCAAACATTTAATAAGTGTCCAACGTAGTCTAAATAACTTGCCAAGAAATTCTCTGAAGGGATTCAGTCCGTACGAATTATTATTTGGAACTAGGATGTTGATCTCTGACCTTGATAGTCAGACTTCAGTGGTGAAAGAAAAAAGCTTTGATATCAAAGACCGTTTGGCTATTTTGCAGGACTTAAACAAAACAAGAAAAGACCTGAGCAACATAAAGTTGAAACAACAGCCAACAACCACTGAAGAACCACCACCTGTCCCAGCAAGACCTGTCTGGATTCCAAAAGTCGGGGATCTAGTCAGAGAAAAGATAGCGGTAAAGAAGGAATTTGGGCCTTCTTACAGAAAAGCAGTTCCTGTCTTGTCTGTCAACGGGACAAGATCAGTTGTACTACCGCCACTTGCTGGTAAAAAGGAGAACCAAGTTGTATCCATCGACCTGGTAAAACCACAATCATGTGGCCGATAACAAATAGTAGGCCAAGTGGACTCCCAATAAGTAGCAGAACACCAAGGTTTGCTACCAGTACAGAGGTTCTAACAAAGAGGTTAATCACTTTCGAAACACCTACAAAAGAACAACAAGGACTATGCAACAATGCAATGGAACTTAGACCTCTGAAAACCCAAATAAAAACATTTAGCAGAGACACACCAATCTATAATGAAGTACCAAGTGCAAATGCAAGAAACAGTGATCCTGAACCAATTGGAACAATTGACAGAACTGCATCCGGCTACTTCATAAACTTCGATGATTCCTCTGAAGGCTTCAGTGAATCAAAGACACAGCCATCATCAAAAACCTTTAAAGATAAAGCTAAAGAACTTTTGAAACAACTGAAAGAAACATATCTGCTTTCTCCATGGCTCGAATTTTGGGTGGGTTTTGGTGCATTTATCCTCATACTTTGGCTCATCATGATACTAACTTTGGGACGCTTCATTGAGGGAAAATATGCTAAAATGGACACAGCAAGTCAGAAAATCAACTTGATCCTCAAACCACACACATCTTCACACGTCGAGAAAAGAGAACTTTCTTCAGCCAACTTCACAGCCAATCCTATACCGGGTGGGGTAGCATGGGACAACACAGACTATGAAATTTATGGTCCGGTCGACATCCTGAAATATCCACACCAAATTAAGATCTCATTGAGTGACTTTGTAAAACCAAGCTCATTTGCTGATGATTGGGACTTTGAAAGCATTAATAATATGATGTCTGACTTAGTAATGTCTGCTAAATTTACCAAACATGATTATTTGCAGGGTTCTACAAATTATGATAGTATGTACTGTTATAACCATTATGGTAACCATTTTCTACATAGATCTGCACAACCTAGAAATGTTTTAAATTATAATCAATGGGAACATTGTGCAACACCTCCAAAAGGGAGCTCAAGAAGCGTTTACGACAAATATTCATACTTTTCAGGTTTTAACATAAGTAATGCTGAAACATTTTATTTCAAATTGTCAAATAAGACAGGGACAAAGACCATGATAACAAACACAAAATTGATATATTCGGACTCATTCTTTGAACAAATGAATACTTTTGGTTTTGATTATTGGGACAAAAATGTTGAATTGAAAAGTGTTTGGGGCAGAAAAGAATGGCAAGTACAGGGTATAGAATCTTTGTTTAGAGCCTGCATGATCCCAGAACAAATTATATTTTTAAATGACACTGTTCAACAAACTACCTGTCTTGGCCTAGCCAAAATTAAAGACTTAAATCAACCGTTTATTCCAAAACCAACAATGTACAGCAATACCTCTACAGATGAGGAGAAAGACGTAAATTATGTATTAAACCAAAACAGAACACATCCTGATTGGAAACAGTGGTTGATCTGGCCCACAGATACTAATAACTGTCAAGACAGATTCCTGAACAAAACACAGGGGTTCAAAATGACCAGGCCAGACCCTAGATATCCTCAAAGACATCACCCAGGGATAATAACCACCTACAGTGTGGGCAAATTATGCCTTCAATGGTTACAAACTTCCACACTGGCAGAAATTAAGCAACACCTAACTTTACTTACTGATGGTGCTGACTTGCGTGATTTCACTATGGGACCACGCAAACAGCGTCAAAAGCGATTCATAGCAGCCTCTGTATATGCAGCATACAATGAGGCCTGGAAGGTTACTCAAATTGAAACAGCAGAGAGAATACGGGAAATTGACCGTATTAATTTGGAAAAATCACTTTCTGTAGTGGACAATGGGTTAATGACTCTGTCCTCCAGAATTTTTTCTTTGGACAGCATTGTGTCTTCAGCAATCGACATATTATCGCAAGACTTACTGTTATTACAGCACGGTCAGTCCCAATTGCGTTCTATTGTACAGCTTGGCTGGACGTTACAAAATCTGCGTTCAGGCTATGTGCCTTGGCGTTTAATCAACACAACGTCACTATTCTATATCTTTAACCTTACTGATAGACAAATCAGTATGGCCCAAAAGGGAGCTGATTATACAATCCTGAGCATTGAGAAACTTGAGAGATTACCAGTGACAATGTCAGAACGACCTGTCAGTGAATGGATAATACATGGAATAATAAATATTCCAATTTCAACCTTCAGGTTTCAATACTGCCAAAAATATATACAGGCTGGCATGTACGAGAAATTGGGAAAAGGGTACATAAAAACAACATGGAACCTGCCCTATTCACATGCATGTGTCAGTAATAAAGGACAGAAAGTGTTTCTTAGTGGCAATAATTGTGCAATGTCACTAAGCGGTACACTTCTGTGTAACGGAATTAGTTTGCACGGAGCCTGTGAAGGGAACTCAAATAACCTTTCATGTCACCAGCAAGGCGCACCTGCAACAGAGATAGAACCATTCTTTCAAAGACTCTATAATGGGAGTTACATTCTAATTGTAGACCGCAGATGCTGTAGTCTTATGCCCGGGACTCCTTATCTCGTAACTACGACTGCGAAGGTCAAGTGCTGTGGACACTCATTGTTCCCCAGCTCCTTTCCAGACAGGGAGGCAAGGGCATGGCCCAACTTGAAAATTACTTCTATTCGAATAGATACTTTAAGCAGAATGAAAACAATGCTTCTTCAGACGCCTACTAGGCTCACGTCATCAAAAGAAACGTATGATCTCCAAGTCGCAAGGACGACTGCAGAGATACATTCATTGTTATCAACTAATTCCCCCATACATTTCGCAGAAATCCTGAATGAAATCTTAAATATTTCTGATACCAGTGGGGTCTCACAAGTATTTAAGACAGTATTTTCGATGGCATTAACACCATTCAAAGCCATACTGGGTATTTTTCCAGACTTCGTCCATTCGATTTTTGGCGGACTTCCCCTCATTCTAGGACTGATTGCAGGAATCCTATTCCTAGTCCTTATTTTTCGTTATGGCAAACCATGTCACAGACAAAACACCTGCGACAAGGGAAGAAACAATCCTAGCCATTGGATACCGGGACCGGATATCAAGAATCCTGGGACTATCCCGGCTTAGAGACCTGAACATGACTTGGTTTCTATCATTTCGACCTATGTGGCAACGATGTGTTTTACCTGTATTAAGGTGCCTGCTATGCGGAGAAGAATGCGTGTTAGACACCTGTCTGACGCTACAATCGGATGCGCCAATGGATGCAGAAACATTGTTGAGCCCAATCAAGGTTCATGCTTTGTGCTGCCCTCAACGGCTACCAATCCTGATGACGGCATTCGTGGAAGCTTCACCACTACGATTAAGGGGTAGTGAAGTTCAAGATGAAAGCAGCATCGATCAAGTACGACCTTCTGTCAGCAATTCAAATCAGAATGTCAATGGAGACAATCATGCGCATGAATGCATGGTTACACCTATTTCCAAGTTAGTGGAACTCTCCCAGGAAGCTGTTGACAACTTTTTCGAAAGCCTAAATGATATGATGTTCTCACCAGAACAGAAATAGAGACTTTTGAACAAACTCGTACACGGCGTTCCCTGAATTTGGCCTTCAACTTTAATACTAAAAGCACATGAACACTTTTCCCTCCAGTTCATGGACAGCAATTTTTTCAGCAGCCCCAAAATATTTTTGCATATTTTTCGGGACACTATCTTCTGCTTAAAGTAAGAACTATTCTTGGAGAACTAAGTTTCTAAACTCAGATAGCTTATAGACTTATAGCTTATAGACATTAGCTGCCCGCTGGTATGTTCATTGTATTATATTCTGTGATGAAGTGGTCTCGAACCTTTTTTCTGTATTAAGAGCCATTTCATGTGTAAATTTCATATACCGAATAGCATTAATGTATACAAATGCGTTATTACTTTAGCATTATTCTACAGCTTGAGTGCATACTATACATATGACTGCATTTCTTCCGTATATGTGAAAATTTCAAAATGCATTTATGTATTTTGGGGTGGTAAGGTATACACAATACTCTATAAATATATTGTACTATGTTTTACTATGCATAGATTAGTAAATATGTCCATAGTTAGCGTGGAGTGGGTGTGATGTATTCCTATAGGTTCTGAATCGATCCCCCTATTCCTGACCCTATTCTGGTTAACAAACCAACAAGTTAACTAGCAGTCAGCCCATGAGGCAGCAAACCCCCATGATGCAGATACCGTTATCTGACGAAGCCACACTACGGCACAGGAACGTGTTATCTGATTAGGTCATAACGCTTGCGATCTAATTAGACAAGCGATATTCCTCCAGCCCCTGATAAGGCATACGGAGTTCTCATAACAAATCAAACCTATGACAACCTGGGAAAAACCCTGCGGCCATTGTTTTGATTTCACCGAGAACTTCAGCAAAAGAATGTGCTAACGACCTGGTCGTATGACATCCTTATTGACGTATCTATGTCCATCCTTACGTCAATCTCGGCACCTTAAAGGTATAAATATTACCGATATTGCCCTATGCAAACACACGCGGTGGTGACGAGACGGAGCAGCCATACTTGCCGAAGCCCGGAGCAGAGCAGACCCCGCTGGCGCAGCCCCGCCTTCCTGACGCGCTGAGAACGAGACGCGCTGCTTTCTCCTGCCGAGAAATCCAGCACCGGCGTTTCCGGGTAGCCCTCGCAGGCAGCCTGGAATATCGAGAGCAGAGAAGAGAGATACCATCCCTCATTCATCCTAACTTCCAGGTACAGAACTGAATAACCCCTCACAGAGAATTCTTTAGTCAGTCACTTGGCAAAAACAAACTTAACTTAAACTGTAACTTTCTATTCCCGCCCACGTATTAGACTTAGGTCAGGTAGGCGTATTTAGAAACACCAGTTGAGTACGTTTAGTCAAATGTATATGTATATGTAATATATTTTATTCATTTTAAACCTTCATATGGCTTAGAAACCATATCAATGTTTTTACAGTATTATTTTATACTTCTGCTTCTAATGTATGCACTTTACTTAACCATAAGTATTGCAATAATATCGATCCATTTCTCTTGTACGAGAAAAGAGACTGATCAATAAATAACACCTTTTTATTGAACACGCCCGTCTCTTCCTTTTCTCTACATTCTGATGAGACTAAGAATGCACGTACTGACTGAGTAAAATAAATTGCCTTTTGTTCACACGACTCTCGAGATACACTCTTGATTAGGGGAGAGCAAAGTTGTCATGTTCTATGGTTGTCAGAAACTAAATCCCTTCTTGTCTAATCAGGGAAGTTAATTCCTTCCTGAACATTCGAGAAAGTTTCTAGTGAACTCTGAGCTAGCTGGCAAACCCAAAACTTTAAGTCTAATATCGGCAGTAGTAGACCTAGTTAACGTCTGTCTAGGCCTATACTATTGAAGGTATTATTCCAATGCGCAGAGCCTATTGGGATAATAGGAACTACACTACAACTTAATTCATTGTTTCCGGACTAAGTCAATTGCAGATTTGCCAATCAAAGGGTCACCCCAACAGTTATAGTATATTGATTTTAAAAATAAAGTACACAGTGCGTTCACTGACCTACTTGAGGTCTGATGTGTCTTTTGTCGCAGCTCTTAAAGCCATTTGCGTTTGGTCACCTCCGCTCACATTTCAGCATACACACCTCCATGGGCCAAGAGCACTGGACAAATGAAAGCGATACACATACGCAGAGAGCGCCATCTCTGTGGTGCCAAGTAGGCCTGTGTGAAATTTTAATTACGCAGGAGTGATCAAAGTAATTTTGGTAATTTTACGTTACTCATGTAACCCAAAAGTACTGGAAATTATGAGATTGCGCAGGCTGGTGTAATTTAAAGTAATTTATTTTGGGAGAAGAAGTCCTAACACAAAAGCACAAAGAACAGAGCACGAGCGGCTGCTGCTTTGTGTTCTGTTGCATTCAGCACTTTGTTTTCAAAGTGCAGAATGCATCCTCTGATCCATTTTGTGCTGAAAAGATTGCACTAAATGCAGGGTTACTCTCCTTGCATAATTCCACGTACCCATGTAATTTTGCGCAATTATCTAAAGCAAATTTTACCTCCACCCATAGAGCCAAGCTTTTGATAGCTGTTTCCTGACTGAACTTGTGACCTGTCAGTTCATTGCTTTTTGCAACACGACATTCGGGCACTTAACACTGGTTGAAAACAAAATTGAAAGCTAGCTCGTGGTAAATCGGGGAAATGCCCGGTGCCGGCTACGGCTAGTCCGGCCGTGCAAGCAGGCAGCAATTCAGCAACAGTGGCGAAGGAAAGTTTCATCCGCCACTGTTCCTGGACACCAACGATATTAAGTTGCCGGGGTGTCCTTATTTTATGACTAAATATCTTTGTATGAAGTGTATGGTTTTTAATTATTGTTTTGTCATCATACGGTTTTTGAAAGTTAGTAAACTGTATGATTTTTAACTGTATTCATTAAAATTATGGTTGTTTTTATATAATTTTTCTTGATTTTTCTTTCTCCGCTGTCATTTTATGTCACTTGTTTGCCTATACTTTAACTGCCTAGGAATTTTTATTCACACATTGTTATCCCTGCCCTAGGAGTTTGCTGACACTACTGTTCAGGGGGTCCTTGTTTTTCTCAATCCCGTCCATGCTAAAAAGGCCACTGGTGCATTAGAACGCATGTGCACACTCTGGGCTGGCTTTTATTACAAAGAAAAACAACTATTATTCCACTATGGCCGCCCATGCAGGTGCCTGGTGACAATATATACAGTTTAATACAAAAACAGCCTTCGTTCCTCATTCAAACGTGTGCAGTGGTTTTTTTTGTCAAAAGTCTAATTCACATACAAGACTCCCTCTACTATATCCATAGTTCAGGAGTAGTGCGTGGTGGAGAGGCTGGAGACATTTCCACAGAAGTCATCACAAGGGCTGCTGTCTTCTCTGCTTGGCTGTACACAATGCACCCTGAGCATTAAGCTGCATTGTGACGTGTACTCCACCCGTCCTCAGCTGGAGTCGGTCCTTGCCAAGTATCCTGGCCCTCTTTAGCACTCCCAAATGTCCACTCGGCTCATGGTGCCTCTTTCCTCGGGCCACCCACGCCGATACACCACCGTGCTGTTGTGATCCTAGTGTGAGGAGGGAAGGTACTGGAGGCTGACCTCAGCACCGATGCCGGAGGCGCTCACGGCATAATCAGAAAATATGTTCCAATTTCTACACCAATTATATGATGTCTCCGGTAAAGAACTGGTTTACGGGTGGAACGTGTGTTATTCGATGTTACTCTTGGTGACACCTTACGTGAACCGTGCCTTATATCAGGTACACAAGTGCTCATCACGTGTGTGACTGACGCCAGTTCCTCCTACGTACTTTCAACTGCCAAGCCCTCCACGCAGCACTCCAGGGAGCACAGTGTGCTTCTCAACAATGGGGCTGTGTCCGCAGCCACGTGGGCGGCGGAAGCATCCGCCGTGTGACAACAACGCAGATGAACGGAAACATCTTCATAGATATCTAAGTCCCCGAGGGAGGTGAACAGCTGGACTTTAATGCAATTGCCTTAAGTCCACAAAGTGTAAAACATGGACCACAGAAATGCGCATTCTATCGATAGACTTGTGTTTACAAAACATTTACTCGAAGGGTTTCTTTTTTAACTATAGAATTTTTTTTTTATATCTTAATGTATGATATTAATTTTAAATAATTTTGAATGTATACATTAAAATGGTGAGCAAAAATATTCTCTGTACTTTGTGCATCCTTAGATTTTAAACCATTGTTTACACGATCACTTTTGGGACCACCATTGTGTTCGTCCAAATTGGTACTTTTTGCCAGAACCCGCTTACCTAAATAACTGTAAGAATTATGGATCGATTAAATAGAACATTTCGTAATCAAATGTAAACGTTTGCCAGGCAAGCACTGTTTTATGTTTGTATTGCAGCATAGTAGTAACAGTCCACTCGGTGACATGGTGTTTTTGCCACCTGTCCACGCCACTGAAAGAAGACAAAATCACAGCATCCCATGCCCTGAGACAGCGAGAGACAGCTTTTTAGCGATGCACCTTGCAGAACAATTGCTGCTCCGGGACTGCGGCAGGGCCTCGACCCGGCAGCAGAAGTCTCTCCGAGAGGGCCCGAGTGACACTCGAAAAGGATAATGCTCATGGATTGCGGCTCTGCTGCAATGCCAGAGCAGCATCCTTTTGAGAGCGGTATTGCTGAAAAAGAAGTGGCATATAAAGAAGGTTGTGCCCCGATCAACCTTCTCAGGGGCCCTGAAGCACCCCTCTGGGCAGCAAGAATGATTTATTTATTTTGTCAAGAGAAAAAAGAGACGCAAAGTGGAGAGCTGGGCTTCCAGGCACAAAACATGCCTCCTATAAGTCCCAGAGCTCCCTTCACAATCCACATTTGAGCTCCCTAGGGGAGCAGAAGTGATGTCACCCCTGAAAGACGCCCTTCAGGGGACCTAAAATGCCCCCTAGGTCACCAGGCATCATTTTTGCTCAATCAAAAACACGAACCGGAGTAGAGAACCGAACTTCCTCCTGGCACAAGCATGCCTCTCCCTGGCATTCACTCACCGTGTGCATTGAACTTACACTAGGGAGGCAGATGGTGAATGTTATGCTCCCTCTTCTGCTCCCCTCGGGGTACTTGAAATGTCCTTCAGCACCAGGGATCATATTTGGTCAAGCAAAAAAAAGAAAACCGAACCGGAGTACGTACAATTTGCCTCTGCCGATGAGTCACACTCAGTGCCTCGGGGGCTCTCCTCCCATTTTTACATTCCCTGATTGATGATCCAGTCTGTTTGCCCGGAGCCCCCGACCCTGAAAGGAGCATTCTGGGTCGGAGAGAGAGGAAGGGTGATCTCGTTGATTGAAACACAGGAGCAGGGAAAGTCTGGTTTTCTTTGGCCCTCGGGTAGAGTCGTCCCCGCCCTATGCCAGGTGGTTCACCCCACCTTTTGCATGGTGGTCCAGGGGTTGGGTTTCTAGTCCAAGACCATGGCCTGCTGCTGTCCCGAGTAGGGATCCTCTTGCGAGAGGCACATTTGGAGAAGGAAGTGTTTCTTCTTTGCAGCGACTCCTCTTCCATGTTCTCATGTGCCCGGAATGTAGAGCTATTCTTCCCGGGTGGCACCATGCTCCCGCGAAGACGTGAAAGACGTGCTTTGTGACGCGGAAGGTGTTGTCTCTCAGGCATCATCCATTGCAGAGAGCACCCGGCTACTGAAGAATCCCTCCACTGCAGCCCACCCCGAGGTCCCCGATGCACGTACCTGTTGTTTCACTGCTCCTGGGCGCCAGGATAGGATCTTCGGCTCCACAGATGTAGTTCAGTGTTCATGAAGGTCGCGTCCTTCACACTAGATTGATTAAACAAGATTTGTTTGGCTCATCCTATGTAACACAAGTGTTGACATGTATGGAGGGCAGTTGGGAGGTGATTGTAATAGTTTTCATACTTAAGAAATTTACGATAGAATAATATAATAGCCCCATAAACTCTCGTTCTGACTGGGCCACAGATGCTTGTTTCCGGGCCAGGGAAGACATGGCTCGGCAGTTCGGGTAGGACTGTTCCCATGAGGCACAGGGTCAGACTGATTTGCATATGGCCATGTCTGAACTGGGGTGGCGGAGTGAGCTAAAGAATGATGATGGATTGAACCCAGATCAGTTGACTGGGGGTGAGTGCTTGCAATGTTCGACACTCCGTCCATCATCCCCTTTGGTTTTGCTTTGTTCGCCCTAAGTTGGCGGGGTTTGCCCAGACGTGGGTCGCTTGCTCACTTTTTTTTTTTTTTTAGTTTTATATAGCGCGAACTAGAACTGAACCGAATCAGTTATCAGAGCGCTTTACATTGCACAAGTTAAGTTTTTACATGAGGACACACACGTTCATGTTTTTTTAGGCACGGGGAGATTAAGTGATTTGCCCAGAATCACAGGAGGTTTTGGCGTCGTTACCGAGACTCGAACCCAGATCCCCAGGTCCGAGCTCGAGCGCCTTAGCCGTTAGGCCAACTCCTCTCCTCTCCTCTTTGCCACTGGATTCAAGCTAGCCTGGCTGATGACTGCTGATTAGCCAGAAACCGGTCCCAGGATGCTTGTTTCTGGTCCAGGGAAGACATGGCTTGGCAGTTCGGGTTGGACTGGTCCCATGAGGCACAGGGTCAGACTGATTTGCATATGGCCATGTCTGAACTGGCTTGGCGGAGTGAGCTAAAGAACGATGATGGATTAAACCCAGATCAGTTGACTGGGGGTGAGTGCTTGCAATGTTCAACACTTCGTCCAACATCCCCTTTGGTTTTGCCTTGGGCCACGATTGCGTCATCTGTATTTCGGCACCTGGAAATGTCTACGGCTGCAGTTAAAAATTCTGTCATGCAGGTAGGTTGCAGTATTCTGTATGGGGCTATGAGCAGGCCCTTAGAATTTATCGTGTTACTGCGTCCAGTTCCTGCAGTAATTCCTCAATATCTTGACTTTGAATTTCACTAATGTTCAGTTGGCAAAATGTTTGGATGGGAAACACCGGGAGTGCAGTTTTCAGACAATTTTTGTAATTCTGATACTGCTAGTAAAACACTTTACCGACCGAATCAGGGTTTACTCGGCCCTTAAAATGAGAGCTATAGTGCTGTGCTGTAGTTTGGGTGTTTTGTGAAATTGTGTATTTTTTTCTGACATTGCAAGCATGATGTGTAACTCTCATGAAAACTACAAGTTTTTACATATGGTACCCGAGGAGGGGGTAACAATGCAAAAATCAGGACCAATGTAGTGCTTTTCATCACGAGAGTTCCATTTTCCCCATCTGTTCGACCGTAAGTATTGATCCATTACAACGGTTGACCCCAGGACACTAGCCTAAACCCTAAAACACTACCCTGCACTACACAGACACCACAACACTACCCTAAACCCTAAAACACTAAGCCCAGCACAACCCTCCCCATACCCAGTCCTTTCCCTACAATTCAACACTACCACCCAACACTACTCTAAACCCTAAACACTACCCTGCACTACACATACACCACAACACTACGCTAAAGCCTAAAACACTAATCCCAGCATGCCCCCCGACCCCAGTCCTTTCCCAACAATTAAACACTACCCTGCACGACCCCTAACACTACCCTAAACCCTAAAACACTACCCTGCACTACATGGACACCACAACACTACCCTAAAACACTAACCCCAGCACAACCCTCCCCGACCGCTAGTCCTTTCCCTACACTTAAACACTACCCTGCACGACCCCACAGACACTACTCTAAACCCTAAAACACTACCCTGCCACAAAACAACCCTAAAACACTACCCCCGCACGACCCCCAGTCCTTTCCTTACACTTAAACACTACCCTGCACTACACACACACCCCACCGACCACCTTTTACCTTAAAAAACTAACCCCCACCCCAGGCCCAATCTCCCTTACATCTCTCTCCTCGTGGTTTGTCTTCCCTCCCGGTTCCTGCTTCACGTCGTCTCTGAGGGGCGGTGCACGTCGTTGTAAGGAAACAGAAGAGCCTCTGTTTCCTCACAACGAGGTGGATCTCCATTACATCACAAGCGTTGTAACAGCACATTCAATGTAAAAAATGCGTTTTAATGGCTACGCGTTGTTACATTGCATGCGTTGTCGTGTTGTTACATCGCATGCGTTGTAACGCTTGCGATGTGATGGCATGCGGGGAAACAGCGCGTTGTAATGGCTATTTCATGTCTCTACCAGAAAGAGCCTTACTGAAGGAAAGTAATATATTCAATAGGGCCCATGCAAGGTTACACTTGCATAATAAAACAATGTGCAAGACTATAGTATTACTATGATCTAAGTACACGGTAGGCAATATTTCATTAGACTCATGTTTTCATCATTTTTAAAGGTTCATCTTCACATTTGTGGATGTAATTTTGTCTTGAAAATTTTTTCAACTCTGAGCTGTTGTCGATAGACACATTTGACCATTCCTTAAACATCTTGCATTTAGTATCTATTTGCCGTGGTCTTCTGAAAGGAACTACTTGCCTTGCTCTTCAGAATTTCGTGTTTCATTTCAGAGCAAGCATCTATCGAGGTTCCACTGGTATGCTTTGCATTAGCACGAGGGAGAAAAGTTTGGCTCCTGTCGATAAATCTCTGGACTCTGCCTACCAAGTTTATGCTTTATACCTCAGTGGTCATCACAATTGTTCACCTGGTATACTTACTGTTATAAATGGGCTTCCTGGTTGGCTAGGGCATGCACCTAAGCCAGACCGAACCTACCACTATAGTCAGGGCAAGTAAGTTACACACCAAAGACAACCAGTGCTCACACCCTTGGTAGCTTGACGAGTAGTCAGGCTTATCCCAGAGGCAATGTGTAAAGCATTTGCACAACACACACAAACGTGCAAGCAACACAATGAATACACCACGAAAGAGGCTCCACACAGTATTATATAATAATAGAATGTATTGTATTTAAAACATAGATCATAGACCAAAACAACATAAATCAGTGATTACTTTACCAACTGGCAATTGTCAGAACATCTAAATGAGTGCAATAGGAGAAAGGTTTCTATGTTTCACCTGTCATCAAAATACCATTACTGTGCCTATTATGCAGCCCCATGATATAGAACTCATTAGCCTGACTAGTATAAAGCATAACAAAGACGTACATCAATATCAGAACATGAAATGTAGCACGTAATGAATACAACCCATAATCACCCACTGTGATCCTCAGCCATATGCAGCATGTAGTGAATAAAACACATCATCACCAAATATGATTATAAACATTTATGCAGTATGTAGTGAATAAAATATAATCACCAAAACACATAGGAAGCCATACACCTGTACTCCTACTAGCACCAAGTAATTTGGACATCAAACGCAGGCCATTATAGCTCTAGCGTGCCTATGACTACTCCTACGTTAATGGTAGAATCAGCAGGATCGGGACCTCTGACCGGTGTTTCCCCATTCCTGCGATGACCCTAGTAAACCGGTTCCCCCAAGATAGATGCCAATGCAGGGGTGCACATCCTGCCTACTTCTGTGGGGATCCCTCACTGGGTCCCCTGCGTGTCTCCATAACCAGGCAGCTGCCCGCGACTGTGTGGTGCAGCCGCCAAAACTTAGTCTCCCAAGGGAACAAAGCAGCCGTAATTAGATTAGCCCCTCAGGCGGGCAGTGTGTCCAGAGCCTTCTGGGGCCTCTCGAACCACTGCTGGGGCCCATACACTGCAGGATGCACGGGGAAGCCCTTGCACAACTCCTCACTTTCCTTTTGAAGGCCCAAGCTGCCGGCTCCGCAGGGAGAGCTTCAGGCACGGCTCCCAGTCACTCTTTTTCCCCTGAGGCCAGTGAGCCCTACCCTGATCTGGTTCACCTGCGAAGGAGCAAAAGGGCTTTGGGAGCAAAACAGCTTCAGGAACCCAGGCGACACCTCACACCCCATGTTACCTGTCGGCACTAATGCCATAGGTAGAGCCTCCAACAGGGCTCTTAAGTCATGGTGTCCACTCCCTGTATCTACGGCTTGCGAGCCCTGCTCCTCACCGCAGGGCTCGTAGTAGGGGGATTCGAGACGGCCAACAAACAATGTTCCTTCAGGTGGGGAGATGTTGCTTCAACACACGCTTTTTGAAGGGTGAAGCGATTTCCACGCGCTGTCTGCATCCAAAAGCGCTCCTCCTCCAGCTATGGGGCAGAGTGAACACCCCGCACACAGTTGGTGACACAAGATGAAGTGGAAAATGCAGCTCTCACCATACACTAATTTGTCTGGGAGTTGAAAGCGCACACACTGCTCTCAGACTAAAAAGCAGCGCTGTCCTGGAATCCTTCAGATATTCCATCTGTGCAGAGAGGGGGCATGACCACCCAGGAGAGCACTGGGGGCACAAGAGCAGATAACAGGGAGCAGGCCAGCACATCAGGGTCCTTGTAGCAAGTGGCAGTCGTTCTTGCAGCCCAGCCGGCCACAGGTCAGCACAACAAGCAAGTAAGTCAAATGGCGGTTCTTCCTGGCAACATAGCAGTTCCTTCTGGCTTTGTGCAGTCTGTAGAGCCAGCAGCGTCTAATAACAAGTCCACGCAGTGTCTACAAAACATGGGTCAGAGCCCCTCTCGTTATACTCAAAATGTCTTCGATCTTGAAAAACTTCAAAAGGAACCTTAAAAGTGTACAACACCCCCTTTCAACTCAGCCTTGGCTCCAGACGTACAGTAGGGGGTAAATGAGCCCTTTTTGTGAGGTCAGGACACAGCCTATACAAATGTAAGTGCGCCATGCCTACCTCTCTCCCAGCCCAAGTAGGCCATCAGTATGTAGATGAATGCAGATGCAGCCCTGTTACACCCAACCCTCCCTCTGTGATGGCTGTCTGGAAAGTATGCACCAAGCGTAGCTGTCACCCTGCCCTAGACGGGGATTGGAGGCAGGCTGCAAAGCACAAAGAGTCATAAGCGGAGAGAAAAGCCCAGTTGCTAAAAGTGGCACTTCTAAAATAGTAATGTAAAATCCAACTACACAGTTAAGCAGGATGTATCACCAGTATTCCAAACATGGCAATGCTATTCCTTCCAGATCAGGAATTACCACTTAAGTACCTTTAAGGGAACTCCCAATGCTAGCATATGAGAGGAGTAGACCTCACAGCACTGAGAAGCCAAATAGGCTGTGTGTCACTACCATGACATGCCACACAAAGAAGGCACATGTCCTACCTTTTACCTACAGAGCACCCTGCACATAGGGCTACCTAAAGTCTGCCTTAGAGGTGACCAATATGAAGTAAAAGGAGAGTTTCAGGCGTGGCAAGTAACTTTAAATGCTGTTAATGTGGCCGTACACTGCACACGCAGGCCCTGCAGTGGCAGGCCTGAGACAGGTTTGAAAGTGGGTGGTGCAAGCAGCGCTGCAGGCCCGCTGGTAGCATTATATTTACAGGCCCTGGGTATAGAGGATACCACTGTTCAAAGGATAGGTAAATTAAAAATGCCAGATAGGTGTAAACCAATCATACCATGTTTTAAAGGAGAGTGCACATGCACTACAGCAATGATTAGCACTGGTAAAGTGCCCAGAGCCCTAAAGCCTACAAAAAGAGTGTCAGAAAAATAGAGGAGGAAGGCAAAATGTTTGGGGATAACCCTGGAAAAAGGGCCAAGTCAAACACTTACCATAAAGGAGCTCTATTATCTATGCGTTTATACAAGGAAGAACACTAATGGCATCTGTTAGCCTTCAGTATGGGGCAGGGTATATCTCTGAGATGCAGTCTTCCTTTCATGGGTGTAGCTCCCAATAGTGCTGCACCTGCAGTAGCATCAGGATCAAGAGTAAGAGGAGCTCCCTGGTCCCCACATACAGCAATTTGTTTTACTACCAAACATGGGATAGGGCACATTTGCTGTGCTTGTATTAATGCCCATGACTCCTTTGGTATGCAACTGTCCCTCGCTACCCCGCACATGACATAACTGCAATATAAATGGCATCATCCTGTTCTCTGACATCAGTTCCCTTTTTTTTTTGGCGTGTCACTCCAGTCTGACATCATTTATGGCCTCAGGCAGATTGCCGGGTACATCCACCACTCCGGCCTCAATTTCATCTTCAGACTCGATTCCTGCCTTAGCTGGTAGAGTCCCAGCCTGATACTGCCAAACCCACACCTTGCTGGTTAGATTTTGGCCCTCCTGAACCCCCTGTGCTGCATATGCAGGCCCCAAAGGTGTTTCAGACCTTCGGGACAGCCCCTTGCTGCCAGTTTCTACCCTGACAATGGTTGTATTTGGACAGGAGGTCAACCCCGCTCTGGCTCCATTATATCTCATTTTGCCACCGAAGGCCTTGCCAGCTTTATTGAATTAGACGTTGTTGCCGATATCGCACCTGAAATGATGGCTGATCCCTGCTTCTGCCTCGCAGTTGTAAGGGTCTCTTTCGATCAGAGTCAAACAAAAGATGGAGGAAGATCCTAAAGTGGGGTCTCTACATGCTCTGCAACCTTGATGCCGGAGCTCCAGCCATGCCAAATGATGTGGAGGCTTCTCATTCTGTTGTTAAGGGGAGTATGTCATGATGTGGAATGCATTAAAGAAGAGTGCTGCATCTCCTCTGCTTTGCAGACCATGGGGTGTTTTTACCACATCTTGCATAATGTTTGTGTATTGGAGTCTGGGTCTGAGGTAGACATTGACTGGGCATCGGACCTCCCTTCGAAGGACATATCTCCTTTAATGAAATTTCATTCATGGCTGCAGAGTTCTCTTTACGTGTCGCATACTAATCAAACCTGTTGACTGAGAATCCAGTCAGGGTTTGTGTCATCAGAGCCTTCTCGACTATTTAATGGGACAATCTTACATCTATTAGGCTTATGCAAAGTAGACTAAATTTTAATCCAGCTGTCAGCGGTCAGGTCACACAGTGCCTTCGACTAGCTTATGGAACCCCGATTTTCTGTCTTCATACCCTGTGCCCGATAGATTTGGTTGTACTTCCATAGTTCTCAAGGATGATGGCAACCCCGTCGTCTTCCACTCAATCAGAAGTGACACGGAAACATTTTGATGCAATGGCAAGGATTTTCTCTTCTTCGAGAACGGGCCTGTGCTTTTTAAATGTAGTATGTTGGTTGACTTGTTACGTCTGTACAGTTTTGTGAGACGGTGCAGCTTCTTGGATCTAGAATTGACATATTGTAATCAGTAGCTGGATCCTTAGGTTCTTCTTTACCAAAGTCCTCCATGGTATCCTTCTGGTGGTCTTCTGGAGGACGTCCAGGCTAACTTACTAGACATGGCTTGATGGTTTCTGTTTCTTTGATACAATGGCTGAGTTGGTAATGGAAATTTACAAGCAGGGGCATTTTCCTTTTCACCATTGCCTGTGGGCTCCTCTTGAGGGTTCGCTGTGTAGGAGGCAGATGTTATCAGATATTTGTTTAGGGTGTAGGCCATACCGAAGATGTTATTCTCTTGTGCAGTTACGTAGCTATCACTCTTTCCCTTAATTTGATGAAGAGAGTAATATTTGAAAAATCTTTAGGGAAGTTTCTTTGTCCTCTATTTTTTGGCCTCAACTTTCATATCACCACTCTTTGTGAACTGGACGACTATGAGGTTTATTTGGGATTGGTATCACTTCTGATGTCCTAATAGGCACCCAAGAAGAATGATTCTTCACGTTTTGAAGTAACTAGGACCTGGAGGAGTAACGTTTACTGGTTAACTCCGCCTCTGAAAGATACTAGGCTGCTGTTTCCCTCTTTTGAAGTGTCTGCGACATTCTTGAGCTATCCTTGTTTGACCTTGTTATCACTTCTCCTGGTCTAGGTGGACATAGACTGTGGCTACAGTCTACTACATAATTCATTTTGCACTGTCTGCATATAAGTTTATTCTGTCAGCTGCCTACACATCCTCTAGTGACATTTGCTTGCAACAGGTCATGTTTTTCTGTGTGGGCCGCCTGCTGCTCCGTGCTGTATGTCATTGTTTTGGGTATATGTGCCAGTGTATTGAGGCTTACCAAGTATTCTTCCTCCTTTAGTTTCTATGCTGCATTGGGTTTCTACTTCTGTTATTTCAGTGATAACCTGGCTTCTGCTTTACTTCTAAGAGGTCACCATCATAAGGAGGGTGGTCGTTCATGTTATGCTCACTTGCTAATTCAGGTCCTGCCACGTGTAATAGTTGTGCTGGATTGGGTGTCATTTGTTTAATTCTGTCGCTGCCCTCCTCAAACTCACCTCTGTTGGCCATTGCTTTGGTATTGATTGAAGAGGTGAGGAAACTGTAGGTAGAAGTTTCCAACTTATTGCCTTTCTTCATGACCTTTTTGGTGGATACTCAATCTGCCTGTAGATTTCTCAACAATCCTCCCACTCAGTTCTAAGGAGTGGTTACAAACACTTGTTAATATGATGTTTTTTTAGTCCTGGACTGCTCATTTGTTTTGAATTAGTCAGACTTGTCACCCCCCTCTAAGGGCATTTAGAAAAGGAAAGAAAAAATGATGGCTTTGCAAGTTCGTGTGCTGGGAGGCGCAGCAGTAGAGTCTGAGCACTGGTGACACGTGTTAATGTGTGCAAGTTATTGCATATTTTTTTATGGCCAGTCTGGCACCTGGGGGGAGAGTGAAGAGAGGTATCTAATCTATAGGTAGAGTATCAACCAGAAAGATTGTTACTGAAGGTAAGTAATTTTTTTTGTGGAAATTATTTGATGTTTATCAGCACAATAGCTAACATGCTTGCTTGGCAGGTTTAGATACATTCATACATGGCCCCTTGGGAGCAGTGGCAGCCAATTCCCGTACCAGGGCTGTGATGCATTTTATTGTGCCTCTGGAACTAAACACGTTAGAACACCCGATTATGGGCCTTTCCGGAAAATTTAGGGTGCATTTGATTGTGATATCTGACTTTTGATTTATGGCTTATTTATCGTTTCGTCTGCTCATGAGAGATATAACATCATATAATTTTCTTTTACAGTTTGTGGTGATTACAGTATGCTTGAAAGCAGGACTTGAGACATCCTATTGGACTTTGGTATGAACTTATCATTTCTTGTTGTATTCATTAAGGCAAACTTAAAATGTTGTAAATATATATATTTGGCTTTACTTAAATGAATGGGGATTCTGGTTGTTGCATGAGATTGGGAAAGGGGAGTGCTTTCACACTTTCCTTGAGCTAAGTGAACACCATTTGTGTCCTCTTTCCCAACAGCCTTAACATGATTGCCCAACTGGTTTCCACTGTTAGTGAATTAAGGGTTGATAGGTTAGGACACTTGATGTCTTAATATGTTACTGTAAACTGATACCATCTAAACGGGGGACTGAGTTCAATCTCAAATTAAGAAATTAAATAAAATATGCGATTATTATTTTGCATCTCTAAAGATTTGGAATACCCAATATGTGGCCCACACATACAAATGAAAAAATATTATTCTCCACATAATTAGCAACCTCTGTTAAACAGGCAATTATTTTCGTGATTACTTTCATAATGTTACCTTGCAAAAAAACAAGATCTGAATTTGAAATCAATACTCCTTCCCATAAATTCCTCATCTTGATCCCTTCCTAGTCCTAAAGCTGGATCAGTAGCACCAGGTGATGCTGTACAGGCGTCAGCTGCAGGACCAGGAGACACCAACTTTAAGTAATAAACAGGCCTACTAGGGCACCACACAGTGACATGACTTAATACTTTACTCATAAATGCTACGCCTATTTATGCATTTTTTGTAATTTCATAGCATGGCTCCTCTAAAGCTTTATGGGGGTATAAGCCCAGCTCAAACTGCAAACAGGAGATATTCAGTACAGACTTCCATTTGTCATAGCTCTGTTGACTCAGTCCCAAGCATGATGCAACATCTTTATCTCATGCATGCTTACTTACACAAAAGCAATACGACAATTGGTGCTAAAATTCATAATGACCACATGTAAGGATTTGTCATAGTCAAAACCTTTATCCAAATCTTCGATGAGGAGTCACATTACTAGAGCTCCTCACCACAAGCGACAACAACACAAGAAGCATAAATAAGCATTACTCCTCGCACCACAGTAAACAAAGGAAGCAAGGTTTGGACAAGCCATTGGATTCTTCCTCTTCATAGCTTGGTATCTGGTTGTCCCATTCCCAGCTTCATGCTTTTGAGCTTGCTTTGGCAACATTCCTGAATTTATGGGGGGAGTGATTAACACCACTGGCATTGGCTCCAGTGAAATTGATATGAGACAGAGGCGGTGGACCGTTGTTGTTCCTGTTGCATGTGGCACATGATCTTACAGGCTACTTAAAAGAGAACAGTGAATTACCTTATGAAGGGGAACAAGGAAAATCAGTTGCCAGATTTGCAGCTCTTTTGAGTCAGACTCTTCTACTCTCCGGTTTCCAAATGTCTACGCACCTGGGCAAGATGATGATAATAGTGGTGTAGGAAATCATAACAGTGTCATCTAAGCCAAGCGGTTTGAACCAGTTTTATAGGAGCCTGTTGCAAATGATCACTTCCTCAAGTCCTCGCTTTATCAGATTTAATGAGGGTGTCTACCTGAACGTTTACCTGACTAGAGAACTTTCCAAGTAATCTGTGTCAAAGAATCTAGACCGCAATTTTGCAAACATATAGAGGTAATACCATGAGGCAGTCTTATGGATGTCCTCGTAGAATATATACTGTAGCAGCTCTCAGCATTCTAAAATCGCAATTGTGCTGTCTGTTGGAGATTTGTTGACTATTTTATATATATAAATATAAACGTGGGGACAATAGAGAGCGAATGCTGAGACAACTGGAAACCAGTAGATTATGGAGTTTGACAGTAAGACCCTAAGAGGACTCGACACAGAAGACCTACACAATTTTTTGTAGTGAGACCAGGTGGGAGCAAATGGAAGCATCTTAAAGATATTCAGTATAATTACAACCCAATAAGATATGTAATCAGCAGCCGCCTTAGGAACAATTCAATTTTGGAGTAAGCAACAGTAAACAATGAATGTTGTTAGAAAATACATAATATGTTACAAATGTAAAAATCCCCATAAAAATTATTGCATAGATGTGCGTTTTATATTCAATTCAATTTAACTTAATTTCGGTCTTTTTAGACCATAAAAACACATATTAAAAACATTCCCACAAAACATTTTGTCGAATAGTTGATTTTAGCCCATGGTGGGGCATTTAAACACAACTACATGATCCATTCTAAATACACAATTTGAGAAAGCTAAATAGCTACATAAATACAATAAAACGTTTTTTACAAATATTAAAAATAGGCAGAATAGTTTTTTTAAATTCTTCGATCGCCATTCTTACAATTACAACATCCAAATTATTTGATATATCCACCAGGTATGGACATTAGAGAGAGAAAAATTCATCTCTGGGTTATCACAATTATTAAAGTGCAAGTACAGGGTATGTATAATATTTACTAAAAAGCTACATCATAGGCTATTACAATTTCAAACCGTTTTAGCTCTTATGGTATTCACATTAAATAGAAATCTGCTTACACCAAAAACCACCAATTGTGTGGTATCTGTCCTCAATTGCCTCTCTGCAATGTCTAATATTCAAATTATTGCAGAGAGGTTTGATCCATTTTTTCCTAGAAATGTCATATCGAGGGCAAAAATATAATATGTGTAAGTCATCTTCCTTGACCTCATTAGTGAATAACATGTATTTCTCATAATCTTTATCATCACGATTGCTACTCCATCTAGATTTGTTAGCATTTGTTTGTAAAACCCCATATCTAAATTTTAGATAGAAGAATTTCGCAATTTGGGGGCATACCTCGTCTAAGAATGGTTCAAACTGAGCTATGTCTTTAAATAGGAGAAATGTTAACGTTAAGGAGCCCAGACTAGAGTCATGCAGCAAGTTATCATTAATATAGGTCCAAAAAGATGTCTTTACTAACTAGCTGCAAGCCATGGTCAACTCTGAAGGCTCCTCCCAGAAATGGAGTAACCCTATCTTTTCCAACCAAGTTGACACATTTTGGAACCATGGAATAGCTTTAAATATTCCAGTGTTCATAACCTCCTGAAGGTCTTTTTTATAATATAAAAGCTCTGATGTTGACCATATTCTTACCCAAAATAAGAGGGGACGTAATAAAGCGTGATTATCAGTTTGCTTGAAATTTAAATCCATAACAACTGGGATCAAAGGTGTCCTGGATGGTAGAGATAATAATTTCCGAAAGAAACAATTTTCTCTCAATGGCAGGAGTTACTGCCTTTGTAGTACTCCCCCCCCCATGCTTTTTTTAAAATGGGAGTGGAGTTTTGGAGCAGAATTATTCTGTTTTTTTCCAGTTGTGGCTTCCAGGTCAATTTCGTATCTAATGTGATGCCTAAATAATTAAAACTATGTACATGCTCTAATCTCTGATGATTTAGCTCTAAAGTCTTTTAAAAGATCTATGAGGATTAATAGACATATATTTAGTCTTTCTGGAATTTATTTCAACGCCCTTCTTGGTTCAATACGACTGGAAAGAATTCATCAAGTTTTGGAGTCCTCTAAGGGTTTGCGAAATTAATATAGTGTCATCAGCAAAAAGTAACGCTGGTATTACTTCGCCTCCCAAACTAGGTGAGTCGTTTTTGCAACCTTCCAAATGCTGAGGGATGTCATTTACAAACAGGGAGAACAAGGTGGGTGCCAATATGCACCCTTGTCGTACTCCCCGTCTTACAGGTACTTCCTTAGTAAGTTCACCCCTTTGCCCCCACCTTACTTTAGCATAATTACCTTCATGGCGCCTAATTATTTGGACAAGCAGTTCGAGTGGCACCCCCAGGTCTTTCAGGGAAGCCCATAACAAGTTCCTGGGTACCAAATCGAACGCAGGCTTTAAATCTACAAAGGCAATGTATAAACTACCTTTCCTTAGATTTATATATTTCCAGCATATACACATAAATCTAAAGATTTGATCAATAGTGCTAGTTTTTTTTCCTGAACCCAGCTTGATATTTCGAAAGCAAATCAACCTCTTCAATCCATGCAGTTAGTCTACTTAAAATATGCCTAGCGAATTTTTTTTGTGGGATATCAATCAAACTAATGGGGCGATAATTTGCCAGATCATGCCGATTTCCCTTTTTAAAAATAGTGACTATTTCTGCCCCCTTCCATGTGTCTGGTATTGGTGCAAAATCAGCTATCGCATTACAAAGACAATTTATATACAGTCCCCAAACTCCAATATCATGTTTTAAAAGATCACCAGGAATTTTGTCTGGTCCTGGTGCTTTGCCTGATTTGGTTGACTCCAATACTAATAATGTGTCTTCTAGGCTGAAGTGCAATTTGGCTGCCTTAGCAATATTCTCCATATCTTTTATCACCACAAAGTCATCACCATCGATTTCCGAGTAGAGACCAGAAAAGTGTTCCACCCATGTATTTTCATTGAGGAATAGGTCTTTTTGCATCCTTCCTGCCCTATTCCCTTTGGCTATAAGGTTCCAAAAACCTGCCTAGTCCTTAGCTTTGGCCGCACAGATTAAGCCTGACCAGATCTCATCGTCCCATAGTATCTTTGCTTTCTCCAGTATTCAATCTTTCATAGATTCACATGCTTGTATCTTCCCCGTCGTCATGGTGGGAGTCTCCCGGTATATAATAACCATAGCAGTAGAAGAAAAAACTGCCTGAAACCATAGAGTAGTGAAACCAGAGGGTAACCTCTCCTCCTCATTATGTGGCCCAAACTACAGCCAATCAGCAGCCAGCCCCAGCCTACACCATTCCCAGCAGAGCCACCATACCTCAGATTTCCAACCGCCTTCGTGTGAGAAGGAGTCTCCCTGAGCTCTGCTCAGTTTTTTCTCTCTTCACTGAACTTTTGACCTTCACAGTTGGGAGTCAGGTATTGTGTTTTTTCTTGTCAGCATTAAAACTTTCAGAATGGCTGAAAACTCCAAGAAGAGCCTTTTCAGAGCTTGCAGGTCCTGTGGCAAGGCCAGACTATTTTCTGAGGATCCTCACAAGGAGTGCTTGTACTGTCTGTACCCTAAGCATATTCCTAAGGACTGCAAGTATTGCCGGACCTTCTCTGCCAAAACTCTAAAGGATAGAGAAGCGCGCCTTTTATTATGGCTTCAGAAAAGGAAAACCCCAGACTCGGAGTCTGAGGGAGAAGCCAAAGGACACACCTCTAAAAAACAGAAGAGAGGGTCCTCTGAGGAAAAGGGAGATGGGAAGAAACTTAAAGCAGGAAAATCTAAGGAAGGTGAATCCTCTACTTCTCTCCCTCCAACTCCTCTCAAGCCTTCTTCAAAAAAGAAGGCTCCGTCGTCGCTTCCGTCGACGAAAACTATCGAAATTCCAGTCAGATCGTCGACGATGACGACGACGACCTTCTCGACAACGACAGCTTCGTCAACGACTCCGTCGACGGTGAGTTCCAGACCTTGGTCGACGGCAAGATCCTCGTCGACGAGCATACCGTCGACGATGCTGATGATTGTTCCGTCGACGGCCCCGCCGACGGCCCCGTCCACGGTAAAAAAATCGTCGACGATGGCATCGCCAACAAGGATTACCTCAACTTATATCTCTATTCAAAGAATAGCTCCGTCGACGGGACCGTTGACGAGCAAAAGAGGGGAGTTTTCTACGCCAAAGATTTCACCCCTGCTGCCCTCTACTATTCTGGATTGCCAGGAATCTGAGGAGGAAGGATCCTGCGATGTTGCGTACAATCCGTCGCAGCTCCATATTAAGCATCAGGATACCGATGAGGAAGGTCAACAAGAGGAACAGGAGCATTTCTCTTTTAGAGATCGGCCGGTCAAGGGCCAGATGAGATATGAGTCATTTCATCAGGCTTATCATTATGACGACGAAGAGGAAGCAGATACACCCGCGAGGAAAGAGGCTGTGTCAGTGCCTGTCTCTCTTATTTCGGATCTGAGAACCATGATTGACAGTTATTACCGTCGATTTCCGGAGGATAATGCGCCCGTCTCTTCCGTGGCCGCTGGGAATGTTTCTCAACCGGCAAAAGAAACACCCCTGATTCAGCCTACTACTCCTCCTCCACCTCCTTGGAAGGAGGTACCAAAGGTTATCACGATTCGTGATGATTTACATGATTCTGATCAGGATGAACAAGAGGAGGAAGGAGAAATCATCCAAGATGACGTGGTTGGGGATGAATGGGACCAATATATAATTCCAACGTCTCCGGTGTCTCCATTGCCTCAATCACGCTCTCCGCCTGAAGACATAGCCAGTTTTCACGATTTAATGGAAAAGGTGGCTAAGAGATTTCAGCTTGAAATGCCAGCCAAGGAAAGTGAATGTTTGGTTCCTCTACGACTTCAAGGAGTCCTCCAGGAAATCCGTGAGAGCTATACCGATTATTGATTATGTCTGGGCTGAAGGTCTCAAGCTGATGAAGAATCCAGCCTCAGTTCCAGCATCTATACCCAAGCTTGATAAAAAGTATTGCGCTATGGAGACGGCTCCAGCATACCTCATTGGCCATCCTCGACCGGATTCGGTGGTGACTCAAGCAGCGCAGAAGCGCTCCAAGAACCCAATGGCGACATGCGTGGCACCTCCTGATAAAGAGGGCAAGAAGATGGATGGCATAGGTAAACGTTTCGCAGTCATGGCAGCAGCTTCAATCAAAGCAACTAATGCTATGGCACTTCTGAGCCGGTTTAATAGACAGATGTGGTCTGACATCGCACCAATCCTGTCGCACCTTCCGGAGGATAAGAAAGAGGAGGCAGCTACCATTTTACAGGATGGAGCCAGGGCAGCATCAGAATCCATAGATGTGGCAATGGATATAGCTTCTATAGCTTTCCGTCAGATGGCTGGGGCGGTAGCCCTACGGAGGCAAGGATGGCTCAAAGCCACATCCTTCCGTCCAGAGGTTCAATCTAAAATCTTGGACATGCCATTTGATGGTGAAAGCCTCTTTGGAAAACACATCGATGAGGCGTTGCAGGGGATAAAAGCAGATACTGACACTGCTAAATCCTTGGGTTCGTTGCAACAGAACCGTTTTCAGTCCTTTCGTGGCAGAGGTTCCAGGGGACATTTTCAACAGCAATGATCCTCTTTCCAACCAACAGGGATACCGTCAGTACTCCTCCAACCAGCAATATCGGGCTTCAAACACTTCCTTCCAGCAACAGGGAAGAAGAAGGTCCGCCGCCAGAGGGAAGCAAGACTCTGGTCGCAGACAGTGATGTTCCTCAGGCGCCTCCAATACCGCTTCAGACCGACCAGTTCCACTACCTCTCTCAGTTTCTCCTGCATTGGCAGTCCATAACATCGGACAGATGGGTATTAGACATCGTTGCACAGGGTCATACCCTGGAATTCTCACAAAGACCTCCAAACCGCCCACCTCTGCACAGAGTTCATCAACATCTGACAGCTCTCAAAACAGAGATTTTATCTCTTCTACTGAAAGGAGCGATAGAGGAGGTTCCATCAGACCAGCGGGAAAAAGGTTTCTATTCGCACTTCTTCCTTATAAGGAAAAGACAATCATCAAAATGGAGACAGGTGCTGGATCTCAGAGATCTGAACAATTACATAAAGAAAATGTCTTTTCGTATGCTGTCCTTGCAGGAAATTCTTCTGTTGCTTCGCAAGGGAGACTACATGGTCTCTCTAGACCTGTTGGATGCATACTTCCACATCCCGATACACAAAAAACACAAGAAGTATCTGCGATTCATGGTGGCGGGGCGCCATTACCAGTTCAAAGTTTTGCCTTTCGGCCTGAGGTCTGCCCCCAGAGTATTTACAAAATGCATGGCTCCAATAGCGGCACAATTAAGGCAGCAAGGTCTCCAAATTTTCCCCTATTTGGACGACTGGTTAATAAAAGGATCATCGTTCCAAACAACACGGAGATCTCTGAGGATGTGCATAGATCTCTTCCAAAGTTTAGGTCTTTGGATAAACAGAGAAAAATCGTTTTTTCATCCGACTCGCTCTCTACAATTTCTAGGGGCAATCCTGAAAACACAGGAACTAAAAGCGTTCCCATCAGAAGATCGGATAACAAAAATCTTAAATCTGATTGCAACCCTGACATCAAAAAAGTTCACTTCAATCAGAATATTCAAGTCATTACTGGGGATGATGTCCTCATGTATTCCATTGATCCCAAACTGCCGTTTGCAGATGAGACCCCTGCAAGAAGCTTTGGACAAGCAATGGGTCCAAGCCCTGGGATCATTCGACGACAAGCTGATCATAACCGGTTAGATCAAACGTGCAATGTCATGGTGGGGTATCAGGAGCAACCTTACGAAGGGGCTGTTATTCGAGCCTCAGTCACCGAGTTACGTGATGACATAAGATGCTTCATTGAGAGGTTGGGGAGCACACCTGCAGGACCTAGAGATTCAGGGCCTTTGGTCTCCTCAAGAGGCGAAACTTCACATCAATCTCTTAGAATTGAAAGCGGTATTTCTGGGCCTTCAGGCTTTCCTTCCCAGAATCCAGGGTTCATCGGTCTTAGTGAGGACAGACAGCACGACAACAATGTTTTATCTGCGCAAGCAGGGTGGCACGAGATCGAAACCACATTCGATTCAAGCACAGAGAATTTGGAACTGGCTATTGTGTCAGAACATAACGCTGCAAGTGGAACATGTTCCAGGAATAGACAACACAAGGGCAGATCTGTTAAGCAGGTCATCAGACATTTGCCACGAGTGGGAACTATGCCAAGTCCAGCTAGATCGGATTTTCAGCAGGTGGGGCAGCCCGAGCCTGGACCTGTTTGCAACTCAGAGCAACAAAAAGTGCAGGCATTATGCCAGCAGGTTCCCTCAGCAAGGTTCGAGAGGGAATGCTCTTCACCTCCGATGGACAGGGATGTTCGCCTATGCCTTCCCTCCTTTTCCCCTAATTCCCAGATTACTGAGGAAAATGAGAGCAGAACCTTTCCAGATAATACTAATATCCCCAGCCTGGCCGAGGCAGTTTTGGTATACGGAGCTTCTACAAATGTCGGTGGAGCCAAAGATACAGCTTCCAATAACCAAGGATCTGAACGGGGGCCAAGTTCTTCATCCACAATTGACCTCTATAAGATTGTCGGCTTGGGACCTTTTGAGAACGAATTCCAGTCATTAGTTATTTCTCCGGAATGCCGTGAAATATTGCAAAGTGCCACAGCGCTGTCTACCAACATGACATATACTGCGAAATGGAAGCGATTTTGTAATTGGTGTGTTGCTAATGCAGTGCATCCCTTGACGTCATCTGCTGAGCAAATTCTTCCTTATTTACTGCATTTAGCCAGAACAGGGCTTGCGCACTCATCTATTAAGGTCCATCTAGCAGCAATTTCCAGATACAGAAGATCTCCAGGATGCCCATCTTTGTGGTCTAACAGACTAATCAAGGAGTTCTTAAAAGGACTGTTCAGGAAGTTTCCTCCTGTTAAGCGTCCTCCACCTTCATGGTAGCTTAACACAGTCTTGTCACAACTTATGAAAGCTCCGTTCGAGCCCATCCACAAATCGGAACTGCAATTCTTGTCATGGAAGGTAGCATTACTGCTGGCGCTCACATCAGCCAGAAGAGTGAGCGAGATCCAAGCTTTTTCTGTTTTGGACCCCTTCATACAATTCAGGCCAGATAAAGTGATGCTAAGAACTAACCCAAAATTTGTGCCTAAAATACCCTCTTATTTTCATCTAAATGAACCTGTGATCCTGCCTACATATTTTAAAAATCCTTCCACAGAGGCTGAAAAAGCTCTACATACTTTGGATATTGGCAGATGCCTAAAATTTTACATTGAGAAAACAAAGGATTTTCGCAAATCGAACCAACTGTTTGTTGCTTACTCGGGGCCCAGAAAAGGTCTGGCCCTGTCACGTTCCTCCATTTCCAGATGGATTGCATCCGCTATTGTCTTCTGTCATGAGAAAGCAGGAAGGCCTCTCGACATGAAAGTCCGTGCCCATGATACACGGAAAATGGCGACGTCTTCTGCATTGCTAGCAGGAGTACCCCTTCCAGACATATGTAGAGCAGCAACCTGGTCGACTGCTCATACATTCTTCAAACATTACTGTCTGGACACGGAATGGAAAGCAGATGCAGCAGTGGGACAAGCAGTTCTGCGACATCTCTTTAAATAAGGTACATGTTTATGAATTGTATTCTGCTCTTTTTTTCTATATGATATGTTTTTTCTCTTTACGCTAATAATTTATAATGGCAAAGTTTGATTGCTTATTCCTTTGGATTTGTAATACGTTCTTTTAATAGAAGCAATTTATGGCACACAGCCATAAGGGAAAGGAAAGGGGTCTAGCCTAGAAACGCTCTAACTACAAGGACTGCTATCTACTCTGATACAAGCATGTGAATCTATGAAAGACTGAATACTGGAGAAAGAACTAGTTACTTACCTGTACACTATGGTTCTCCAGTATTATCTTTCATAGATTCACATGCGCCCGCCCGCCTCCCCGTTTCCATTAGGTAGACCACCTTTTATCTCTGGTTTCCTGCATAGCTCACCCTTGGGCGGTAGGAAATCTGAGGTATGGTGGCTCTGCTGGGAATGGTGTAGGCTGGGGCTGGCTGCTGATTGGCTGTAGTTTGGGCCACATAATGAGGAGGAGAGGTTACCCTCTGGTTTCACTACTCTATGGTTTTAGGCAGTTTTTTCTTCTACTGCTATGGTTATTATATACCGGGAGACTCCCACCATGACGACGGGGAAGATACAAGCATGTGAATCTATGAAAGATAATACTGGAGAACCATAGTGTACAGGTAAGTAACTAGTTCTTTCTCCATGGTCTGCTTGTAATTGTGTCTTTTTGCCCTTATTGCAGCTATACAATTACTTTTGACAGCCTGAATTAACTCTGTCTTAGCTACCCGACAATTCCTATTGTACTAGGGATTCCCACATTTATTCGTATGGGTAGTTCCTGCATTCCTTTCTTTTGGTATTTTACTTAGCACCGGACTTAGCGCGTTGACCAGTGCGGCATGCAGGTCCAACATCTGGATTTTTCCTATGGATTGTTATAGGAATAGTGTAATAGTATCTGCAAAAGTAGAGCAAATACTAGTCATGGCTTTAATGTTCCCTAAGATATGTGGCCACTTTACAGTTCGGTTATTATTACTTAGTATAATTTCATCTTCTGTGGTGCAAATTTCCTTATTACCAGTTCGAGTGGAAAGGAAAAACTTTGGTAGTATCTTCAACCTCAAGGAGTAACCCTATCTTTTCCAACCAAGTTGACACATGTTGGAACCATGGAATAGCTTTAAATAGTCCAGTGTTCATAACCTCCTGAAGGTCTTTTTTATAATATAAAAGCTCTGATGTTGACCATATTCTTATCCAAAATAAGAGGGGACGTAATAAAGCGTGATTATCAGTTTGCTTGAAATTTAAATCCATAACAACTGGGATCAAAGGTGTCCTGCACGGTAGAGATAATAATGTCCGAAAGAAACTATTTTCTCCAACTTCAACATTTCGTTTGCAGTAGGGCCCCCATATTTCTGCTCCGTACAAAGCGGCTGATTGAGCCTTAAATTTAAAAACCTCAATGGCAGGAGATACTGCCTTTGTAGTTCTCCCCCCATGCTTTTTTAAAATGGGAGTGGAGTTTTGGAGCAGAATTATTCTGTTTTTTTCCAGTTGTGGCTTCCATGTCAATTTTGTATCTAATGTGATGCCTAAATAATTAAAACTATGTACGTGCTCTAATCTCTGATGATTTAGCTCTAAAGTCTTTTTAAAAGATCTATGAGGATTAATAGACACATATTTAGTCTTGCTGGAATTTATTTCAAGGCCCTTCTTGGTTCAATATGACTGGAAAGAATTCATCAAGTTTTGGAGTCCTCTAAGGGTTTGCGAAATTAAGATAGTGTCATCAGCAAAAAGTAACGCTGGTATTACTTCGCCTCCCAACCTAGGTGAGTCGTTTTTGCAACCTTCCAAATGCTGAGGGATGTCATTTACAAACAGGGAGAACAAGGTGGGCGCCAATACGCACCCTTGTCGTACTCCCCGTCTTACATCATTTGGTTCAACCAATATTGGCCTATCGCCTCCCTGCACTATTGATAGCAGTGGATCGCCCTGTATTTTTTGCAACCCTCCCTCCTGGGCGAAGTAACTAATGGAATTGCTGCTAATCTTCAAATGTCCGATGGCTTTGTTCATTTCTCCCAGCTTCCCTTCCAAAGACTTCAGGGTCTCACTGATGTGATCCACTATCTGAGTTAGCATAGCCTCCTTTTCAGACTCGAGAGATCTTTTTACAATTCGTTCAAAATCTCAAAAAGAATTCCTTAAATCAGGATAGTTTTGGTCATTACTAACCTCGGTCTGGGTGCTAGCGCTTTTTACAGATACCCTTAATGCATCAATGATGGGTTTAGATTTTGCTTCTTGTAGTGGTCCCCCTGTAGCATTGGCCCTAGATTTCCTTGCAACTGGGATGGCTTTCTTTTTAACTCTCTGATCATTCCCCTTTTTCCCCAATCTCAGATTTTGCTTCCTTAATCTTGCTCCCATTGTTGGGCTTGGCGTGCTATTTGGACCATTTTGCCCTGGAGGTAAGGAGACAATAGAACAATTAGGTGAGAACCCATCATTGGTGCCTGTTTCTATTGATACCAATGAAAATAAATGTGGGGTGCCCGACGGCCTGGGGGAACACAGTTGAGTATGTGCTGGTTCAAGAGATAAATGCCTTTCTGCAATTTGGATATCATGATTTAATAAGGATTCTGTCCTAATAATAAAAGCATCTAGTGTAGCAGCAGGGCCCTTACGTTTACTCATATGTATATCAATACCTCTCTACACTGTAGGAAATGAGGGGCAATTAGCTTAATGATCCACAGATTACTTAGAGATACAAACGGAATACAAACAATGCAATAATCCAAGCTTACCACAAAGTTACAAAGCTACCAAAGTCCCGATGTCAGAGGGGTAGCCCAGTCCAGTCTCTACCAGGCTCTGACGGGCACAGACAGGCCCGAGCGCGTCCCGCGGTGCGGGAACCCTCGAGCGGTTTTAAGGCGCATCCTGGCGCTTTGTTCTGACGGCGTTAATCGGCGCCGCTGTGAGCCACTGGGATATGTAGTCTCGGTCTCTGTGGGCTTGCTGCAGCAAGTGGAGTGAAGCGTGGCACGTTGCAGTCCTCCCTAGGACTGATCGGATAATGCGGACAAGGTAGGGAAATTACCCTCACTGGCAGCAAGAAGGATTCAGATGGACCTGCGGTGCGGGAACCCTTGAGCGGTTTTAAGGCGCCTCCTGGCGCTTTGTTCTGACACCGTTAATCGGCACTGCTGTGGGCCGCTGGGAGATGGAGTCCCGGTCTCTGTGGGCTCGCGGCAGCAAGTGGAGTGAAGCATGGCACGTTGCAATCCTCCCCAGGACTGATCGGATAATGCGGGCAAAGTAAGGAAATGACCTTCACTGGCAGCAATTCTTGCACATACTAGGTACTGTATAGCACTAAGCACTTTATTTAGCACTTTTTGCACACAACAGAATACTGTAGCACTAGGCACTTTAGGAGGTTATAAAAGAGAAAATACATGGTATGCGCTCAAGAAGACCACGGAGTCTATGAATATTGGAGAAGTAGGAGACATGACCTAGACATGATTATTGATTTAATATTTTGGGAAAATGAGAGAATATTGACCAGTATTATAAAACATTTAATACTGTATTCATGCAGATGGAATATAAACATATGAAGTTAATCTTATAGTGCATTGTTTTAGACATTTTCATGTATTTAAGGTAAACAAATAATTTTAGATTACCATTTTATGAGATATATGTATACAATTATATTTATATGTTTATGTATCTATTTAATCTCATATAGTATCGAGTCATTAGACTTGCAATGGTAATTCAAATTTACATGATGAATATATGCACTTTATTGTCTTATTCTTAATTGTAAATACAGGCATATCCCAAATTTGCATATTAAGGTATTTATGAAAGCATACAACAAGACTTGGGAGTTGCGATTTTTAACTATGAAAAACAAGAAGTATTATTGTTTTTTTTGCGTAAAAGTTAATCCATAGTCTTTTTTCCATATCTGGGGACACGTGACACAGTTGAGAAAGAGATTAAAAAAAAGATAAAATGACTCACCGCTTAAGAGTCTTTATGTGATCAAGGCCGGTTTTCCTGGCCGAAACACATCATGACATAAAACGAGAGTGAAAAATAAAAAGACTAATCGCGCAAGCAACGAGGAGTTTGTGCATTCCTTTTCGCCGTATTGCTGTATGGAGGTTAAGGATTATATATATATATATATATATATATATATATATATATATATATATATATATATATATATATATATATATATATATATTTATTTTATTTTATTTTTTTACAGGGAAAAAAACTAAGGTTACAGTAATGTTATAGTTAGGTGAAACGTTCAGTAACAACAATGTTTAAACTGAAATCCACTGAAATTCACCAGTTATAGTTACCTTAAGTAACTATAACTTGTGTCCTTAGGTAACTATAGCTTACGCTCCTGCCATGCACAGTTGTTTCATCAATCATTTCACTGCAAATGTTGCAGTGATATCAATGAAGTCATAGAAGATGTCATGAATGACGTAATATTTGGGGTATTTAGCAGTACATGGCGAGGGCGCAAGTTATAGTTACCTTAGGGCACAAGTTGTAGTTACTTGAAATAACTATAACTGTAACTGATGAATTTTAGTGCTTTTTAGAGTTTAGAACATTACATTATTACTGTAGGAAGCTGGCTCTGTATATACTATACCAAATTTAGATATAGTGTACACAGAGTCCAGTGGAACCCCAAAGGTAGGCAGAGGTAAAAGTAGATAGCACCTTACTCTCTATTTGTGGTAGTGTGGGCGACAGTAAGGTTTTATCAGAGGGTAGTGTTAAGCATTTGTTGTACACACTTAATTAGCAAATGATGTCACACACTCAAAGACTGAACTCAGACCAATTTTGTTTGTATAAAAATATTGTTAAGTTATTTTATTTCTAGAACCAAGCTACACCTGGCACAGGTAAGTGAAATAAATGCTTTGCAAAATCTTATGCAGTGTTTACAGTTGAATGCAGGTTCAAATGCAGTATGATTGAAATACAGGTAAGTCAAAACATTGAAATGACTTTTTAGAATACTTTTTAAGTTACTTTTTCTACTCAGGTTAATATGCCTAGATATCACACTGGGACATTTCCTAGAGAAAAGGTAAGTAAAATCAGTTTTGCACAGTTGTAGTTTTTAGGTTTGCATAAAAATCAACTCCACACAGAAATCTTTTCAGAGAAAAACAGTCAATGTATTCCTATGGAGAGAAATTAAGTTATCGATTACCAGGTAAGTACTCGGTCTTTGGGGTTGAGTTTCTGGGGTTAGAACAAGGGTTCCCCTAGGGTCCAGAATGCACTCTCAAAACACCTTCAGCTGTACTAGGGCAGCTGGATGCAGAGGGCTGGGGCCCAATGTTATCCAGTGTGGGGAAGGGGCCTCCGCTTGATGGCTGCTTACGAGCAGGCCACTGGGTTGTGGCGGCAAAGCTGCTGGTCTTAGGCTCAGGGCAAAAGGGGATCCGAGTTAACACCCAAAGTACACCCGCAGTGGTGGCTGGGTGATGGGTAGAGGGTGCGGTTTTGGCATTGGGTGCCCTGTTGGTTTCAATGGGGTTTCTCCGGTTTCAACAAAGACTGCAGGCTTGGGGACAAAGATCTTCTGGAAGTGACCACCGGTTGGAGCGGTAAGTCGGAATGCCTGAGGATGCTGGGTCACCATCAATTGGGCCCCCCAGGCCGTAGGACTTTGGGTGCATAGATGTCTTTAGGCGTCGGGTTTTCTTACCAGCTCCGGTCACGGTCGTAGGGATCCTCCAGAAAGAGGCTGCATGCTATGCTGGGAGATGCGAGGCAGGTCAGAGATCACCAGATTTCAGGTCAGGATCGCCGTGGAGACCTCCTCGTGGTGGTGGGCCACTCGAACTCGGGCTGTGGGCGACAGGTGCAGAGTGGTGCAAACATGCAGATTTGGAGAGAGCTAGAGTCTGTGGGTGAACAAATCCGGTGTTCAGGGGAGGCAAAGTCTTTTCTGTGGAAGGCAGGGCAGGTCCTTGGGGTTCTTGAGGTTGCTGGCTGCAGGATACACTAGGATTTTGCTTCTGCAGGTTTGAGGTGGGGACAGGCTGGTAGGGCTGGGGCCAAGTCAGTGGGCATCCTCCTCTTCTTAGCTTCCGCACAGCTCTTCGGTCCTTCTTCTTCTTTTCTTCTTCATTAGTTCTTGTCTAAGGAGGCAAGATTCGGGGTGGCCCCTAAATGCAAAATGTATGGGCGTTACAGTTAGGTAAAAGTTGGGACCAATGGAACCCTTCCTTGGGGTGTGTGCACCCCCTGTTATGCCAACCTCCAGTGGGAGGGGGAAATATGCCTCACTCTGGTTGACTGGGTCCCCCATCTGCAAGATGACGGGCACTGAGAGTTGTGCTTCACCTCGCCTCCCACTCCTGAGGGGTGTGGTTGGCAAAGGTGGGCACACCTCCCTACCTCACTTGGCCATAGTAGGGGTCAGAACCGGTGGGGGCCAGTTCCCTGAAGCAGCAAAGGGCCTGGGGAAGCTCACAATGGTGGCAAGCCTTTGAAGCTTCCCGTTCGTGGACACTGCCCATCCTGGGGGAGGAGGCTTGGCACCCCGTCCCAGGATGTGCATTGTTTCAGACCCATGAGAGCAGCAGGCTCTCAACCCAGGGGTCCAGAAACATGTCTGATGGTGGCAGCTCAGCTGCCACTCAGCCTGGACACTAGTGTTAGGTCGTTTTTCAGGGGGTATCTCTAAGATGCCCTCTGTGTGCATTTTTCATTAAATCCCACACTGGCATCAGTTTGGGTTAAATGTGCTGAGAAGTTTGATACCAAACTTCCCGGTTTTCAGTAAAGCCAGTGCGGTACTGTGGAGTTCGTAATGACAAACTCCCAGCACCATATACTTTTAATGGCATTACTGCACTTCATTGTCTAACAATTGACTTAGAGACTCTGGACAACATTACGATTATTTTGTGCTGGGTGGTCCGCTCCACATTATCCTTTATTGGGTTGGTTTCGTGGTTAGGAAGGGTTGGGGGTGAGTTGCACGACATGATAGTTTGCTGGTTTACCTGCCCGTTGCACTGATGTTTGTACTCCCGACACGGTGAAACGTTACAATCTCTTCCTCCTCCCCCTCCCTGTGGGTTTTTGCTGTATGTGAAGGTGTAGTATTGATTTGATACTTATTCATTCGTTGGTCGAGGGAGGGTCGTAGCCGAATGTGTTTGCTCATATCCTCTGGCTCCTCCCTCACATTTTATTTTTGTTTCGTATTTCCTCTCCTCCTCTTTTTGTCTTCTTCCTCTACTTTCTTTTTTCACTAAATTTCGGGTTTCGGATTAGGGCGACAGGCACGCTGTTTGGAGGGTAGGCCGTAGCCTTCTGCAGGGGTGCGGGGTGGGACGGGTGGGCGGGGTCTTTCAGATGTTTTCTTTTGGTTCTATGGCCCTTTTCTATCCCTTTATAGCGGTGCCGCTTCTGTCCTCGCTTCTCAGGCATGAGTGGGTTGGGGTCTGTTGCTATGCCACTTTTATCGGTTTCGATGCTTCGTCGCGACTGCCATACCCTTCTTTTCGCCAGCTTCCACTTTCTTCTGTACTATTAGCCGCGGGTTGCCTGGCCCGGGGTGGCGCCCATCTTGCACGATTGTGTTTCTCCTTTTATATTTCTTTTACTTTGCTCTTCTCCTTTCCTTTCCCCCCTTTTCTGTCCCTTTTTGGTTTCCTCCCCTTTGTTTCCCCCCTATTTTTTTTTCCCCTTTCCCTTCCCCTTTCCCCTTCCCCCCCCCCCTTTCCCCCCCCTCCCCCTTTTTCCCAGGCTCGTATTGAGAGAAGTGGGTTCGGTTCGTACAGTTTATCCGCTCCCCTTGCCTCTGTTAGCGTGTTATTGGGTGGGGGACATGAGATCTTGGTAGCACTTGTATGCTTCTCCACTATATTTTGCTTTTGTTTTGTGCTACGGTCGGCTCGTGCCCTTACATCCTCCTCCCCCCCCACCCCCCACCCCCTCCTCTCGTTTTGGCATGGGTGTATTCCTGTTTCTGGGTTCTCCCGTATTTGTGAGTCAGCCATGAGCCTTGTCCCCTTATTATAAAATAGACCTCATTGATCCTGATATTGGGACGTTATTGCCGCTTATCCCATTTCTAGCATTGTTCAATTATGTTTGCTTGCCTGCCAACTGGCCTTGTGTCGCTTATTTTGATTCTTGATCGTCTTTGACTTGTGGCCGGCCGGATTGGTTGTAGGCCCACACATGTTTATCCTAATGATGCAAATAAAGGTCTTCAAAAAAAATAAAATAATAATTGACTTAGACACTGTAGCGATACAGCGCTCATGCACCTGTACCCTCACCACTGGTATAGTGCACCCAGCTAGAAGGGTGGCTGATCTATGCCCGGGCAGTGGGTTGTAGGCATGGCACACAGGGAGGTGTGCCATGTCGACTCTTTACTTCACCAAAACATGCACCCTGCAAAAGAGGGGTTGTGTGCGTGTGTGTGTATGTACGTGGGTACAGGGCCTCTAAGGGTGGCACAATAAGTGCTGCAGTCCTTAGAGGCCTTCCCTGGCCACAGTACCTGTGGTACCATTTACAAGGGACTGACCTGTGGCCAAAGTGTGCCAATTGGGTTTTGTTTGCAATGCAGTTTAGGGAAAGAACATAGGCCCTGGGTATCTGATTAGCAGGAACCCAGGGCACACACAGCCAAAGCACATCAGCAGTTCAGCAACAAGTCGGGGCAACCATGCAAAAAGAGGGCACTTCCTTACATTTACTGACCATTTCACAACAACCTCTTGTTTTTTTAGTGAAATTCGAGTTTTTAAAAAAAAACGTACAGTAATATTTAATTACCATACGTAAAATCAACACTCCACCGCACACAGCCTTTGGCTGTGTGCGGCAAGGGGTTGGCTGCAGGGCTTGGCCTGTGGCCAGGTCCTGAAACCAACCCTACGCATGGAGCCAACTCCACACTGTGCAGGGCCTTCAATTGTGTATGGCGGGGGGTTGGCCACAGGGCCTGGCAGCAGCCAACCCCACACTGTGCACAGCCTTCGACCATGCCCTGTGGTGGGTGGACCACAAGGCCTGTAGCCAATCCCTCCAAAGGCAGCCAACCCCACATGGCGCAGGCAGGGCCATTGCCGTGCACGGCATAGGATCAGCCACAGGACCTGGCCTTGGGGGCCCCATCCTACAGGGCCTTTTTATTTTTAAGTGGAGGGGGTTTGTGGCCCCCTCCCAGAGCCTATTATGGCCTCATTAGGCCCTGAGAACCCCTTTCCCTGTGGCCACTACTTAAAACAATGGGGATGGGGCTGTGTGGCCCCATCCAGAGCCCTATTAGGTCCTGAGGACTCCATCCCCCAGGGCTGTTTTTTTCATTATAGGATAGGGGAGGGGGCCGCTTGTTCTTCCTCCTTGAGCCTTGTTAGGCCCTGGGGTCCTCAATCCCACCTCCGTTTTTTAAGACCAAAAAGGGAGGTGGGCTACGTAGCCTTCCTCCCTGAGCCTTGTTAGGCCCTGGGATCCCCATCCCCCTGGGCCACTACTAACAGTTAAGGGAAGGGGGTGGGGGGGTCACGTGTCTCCCTTCCCATAACCATTATAATCTCCGGAGGCCCTATCCCCCAGGGCTCACATTTCTTAAAGTTGGGTTGCCATGGTGCCCACCATATACTCCTTGGGGACTGCCAGGGGAGACCCCACAGCCCTAGCCAGCTCCCCGCAGGCAGCAGGAGCCAGTATTGCTCCCGTCCAGAGGGACCCGCTTCTATTGCTGCTCCCTTCATGCGAGAGCAATATTTTGATCTGTTTCAAACAGATCGAACGTCTGCTCCCAACCAGCGGAAGCATTTTCAACCCCAATACCCCTCCCTACACACCACCACTGGGAGCAGACTTTGTGTTTGCTCCTGTGTGTCGGGAGTTTTGAAAATGCTCCAGCGGAGCAAGAGCAAACACAGGTCTCCCTGTCCGTGCTGGTGCTGGCTGTGAAACTGCTATGTTCCGGGGGTGGACTCCCCAAAACATAGCTTGTGACCCGGTCGCGGGGATAAGGTTCCAGGGCTATGAATGGCTCCCTTTTAATTAGTTTCCCAGCTCCTGGGGATGGAATCCCGGGGTCTTTAGAGGCTTGAGGAGGGGGCCCCCTCCCCTTAAAAAATATACCGGGCCCCCAGGGATGGGGCCTCGGGACAAAAAGCGGCCCGGGGAGGGTGGTTGCTTCCCCCTCCCACTCTAAAAGACATCGGGACCAATGGGATGGGGTTTACAAGGCCAAAAATGGCCCGGGGTCCACATACCACCTACCCCTGAAAAAGACATTGGTCCCCAGGAGATGGGGTCCCTGAAGATGAAATAGGCCTGGGGTGGGGGGCGGTGTACCCCCTCCCCCTAAATAATATATTGGACCCCGGATCAAAATTTGCCTGAAGAGGGCGTCCATGCACATCCCCCTCCCCCAAAAAATAAACCCCTTCCCCCGGACCTGGGCCACCCAGGGTTTTTAAATAACGCAGGAGTGCAATGATGTTATTTTATGTCATTAGTGAGGTCATAAATTATGTGATGGAACATGTCATAAGTGATGCCATATGTGAGGTCATAAGCAGTGCAAGTTATTGTTGGCGTTGCTAACTATAACTGGTGAACTTCTGTGTTTTTTTATTTTACCGTTGTCACTGGCAAATTCAACTAAATATAACGTTACTTTAAACTTTGTTTTTTCAGTGAATTTCTAAGGTTTCCTTTTTCGGCTTTTTCAGTGAATTTCTTGTTTTTTTAACTCAAAGTAATACTTAGATACCATCTGTAAATGTAACCCTGCCAACCCCGGATGCAGGCAGTCAACTCCACTCTGTGCAGGGCCTTTGGTCTTGCATAGTGGGGAGTGGCTATAGGGCCTAGCACTAGGGACCCATCCCCAAGAGCCGTTTCTTTTTTTTATTAAAAAGAAAGGGTAGTTGCACCATGCCACCCCAGTTTGGACCCAGCCATATGCAAATCAGTCTTGACCCTTGGGAACAGTCCAACCCGAGATGTCAGGCCAGGTCCTCCCTGGACTGGCAACAAACATCATAGGACCTGATTAGGAGTATCAGGCCCGATCAGCCAGGCTAGTCTGGTGGAGAGTGGGGGTTCCAACAGGCAGACTGCTTACACCTACCTACAGGCAAGCCAACCAACCAAGTCCGCTATAAAATACCAAAGCAAATAAAACCGAGCCTAGTGTATAACCCTGGGCGCAGTTCGCGAAGTTGCGCTTCGCGGAGTGCACTTCGCACTACGGGAGCTACGCGTAGCACTACCCGAACTGCATAATGCGCTGTTCGCGATGATTGCACAGTGCCAGGTGCTTGTCCGCACTGTGCAATAATTGAAAACGGCATCTTACACAGTGCGAGCTGTCTTTTACTGACGCTCAAGTAGATTTTTACTCGAGCGGCAGCTTTCTCAACGCGGACTGATAGTTTCTGATCCCGAGCGGTTGCGAGCATACTCGCAATGAGACCGTCTCGCCGGGATGTCATTTTGCCTGCTCGCGGACGCCAACTTGACGTTGAAGACCGCGAGCAAGCAAAAAATGACTGCTGCACAAGTAGCGCAAACTTTGCAAACTACACGAGCGTAACATAGTGCTTTGCCCAGGCTTAGTACTGTACCCTTTGATGGCCTCACAGTTGGGTGGTAAATGCATAAAACTGCTTCCCTGAATTTGTGATGGAAAAAAATGAAAGAAATGATTTAGCTGAGAGAGAAATAAAGAGACAGTGATATATGACGAGACGGGGAGGGGGAAGCTGGAGATTCTTTTTGTCTGTAAATGAAGAACTAGATACATTTAGTTTGAATACACTTGTTCACATTTGATCAAATCCAACCTAATTGTTTACCTATCTATGTGTAGTCATAACTTAAAAATGAATAACTTTCATTTGCACATTTTTTTCAACAGTTCAGCCATATAGCTATATGGGGCAGCATTGTATTGTGGATAGTGTTTTTCGGCTTCTACTCTACTTTGTGGCCTGCTATTCCCTTGGCACCTGATATGTCTGGAGAGGTAGGTCGTTTATTGCAATTATTGCTGTTGAAACTGCAGTCTTCCAATTTTATGTTGTTTTGTCATTTGGATAGCCCATAGTCAACCATTAGTATGGCCTTACAGTGCTTGCCTTGCCAGAATATATATATCATTTCTACTATAAACTGAAGTGCACCTGTTGATTAATTACTTATGTTCTAATGTGGAATATTGTCAAAATAATTAAAAGTGCCTTTTACGTGTATCAATGGAAATAAACGTGTTTTCCGATTTGTGTCCTGCAATTGGGGTTGATACAAATTCTGATTTTTTTGCTTTACTTTACTGTCTGAGCTCATGCTCTCTAGTTGCTTGACTAAGTTGGTTAGCTCCACCACACTTTAGACAGGCTACATTAGGTATTTCCAGCTTGTGCCTTCTACACACTCATCATATAAGTAGGACTGATCATCTAATCAAAATCCTATCGTGATGCATTTCCCAGTCCTGGAAAACATGTACTATGCATTACATTCCTCCTTATTAACCATTTGAATCCCCAAAAGTAAATTGACACAAACCCTGATATGGTCGTCAGTATTTTAAATTTGCACTTGGGAAACCATTTACCAATCTTGCCTCTAAAATCTCACTAAGCAAAAATATAAAATACATTCCTCCAAGAGATTACTAGAAGAATTTCCACTTTAAAATAGGCAAACAGAAACTTGGATCGGGCATAGAGATTTTGTGTCGGTGTTTTGTTTTAAAAAAGTTACCAACCATATAAAAAAAATAGTCCAAGTCAAGTTCATGTTTTTGTAAGCCTGTGGCAACTGCACTCAATATTCCTGTTTTTTTTTGTGGGCATATTTTGGTCTTCCGCAATAAAACTTTGTAATCCATTAACACAGGAGTACATGGGCCCGCCCTGAGATGGCAGGCCTCCTTTCTCTCCGGCAGGACCCAGCAAGTCAGACCCCCCCCTCCACACTTCCGAACCCAAGAACTTCATCTGCAGAGTACCTTAAGGATCATCTCTGAGCCCGATCGTCTTCAGCATCTACATGATTCCACTCTACCATGTCATAAGATCCCATGGAATGAACATTGGGCCAGATGTACAAGCATTTTACCAGTCGCTGCGACCACTAAAATGCATTTTGCCATGTACAGAAGGCAAAATGCGACTCAGTAACGTGTTACCAAATTCCATTTTGCTTTTGCAATTCGGTGTTAGAAAGGGGAGTGTTTAGGGCGTTCTATCCTAATACCGAATAGCACTGGTATGTATGAATGTTTTGCGACCGGGAATGCAGTCACAAAACATTCACAGTTACTACCAACTTCAAGTTGGTGGTAACCCATTCGCAACTGTGAAGGGGTCCCCAGGGAACCCCCTTCCTCTCTGTGAATGTGGGCGCCAAAATTTTTTAAGAGCAGGCAGTGATCCCAAGGTCTACTGCCTACTCCTAAAAAATGAAAAAGTAGCTTTTCATTTTTATTTTTGAAATACCTCCCATTTTCCTTTCAGGAAAATGGGCACCATTACAAAAAATATTGCTTTATTTAAAAATCAATCAGAAACTTAGTGGTCTGCTGACCCCAACACTCCACCATCCCCGTGATTGTAGCCATTCACAATGGATCACAAATTGCAACCTGCCTCATGAATATTGATGAGGCAGGTCCATTTGTGACCCACTGCGAATCGCTAACAGTGTCGAACAATCTGTTGTAAATCTCATTTTGCGATTCCCTAATATCGCATCGCTAAAATTCGGAAATTGCATATACGCATTTTCATTTATTTGGCCCATTGCCTCCTACGCAGACAATACCCAGCTTCATTCTCTTCCTCTCCAACAACTACTACACCAGCAGGCCCAGCTTCACTACTTGCATGTCAAACGTAGCAAACTAGATGAACCAGAACTGCCTTAAACTCAACACAGACAAAACAGAGGCCCTGATCTTCAGGATCTTGAGCTCTCCATGGAATTTCTCCTGGCGGCCAACAGACCTGGAAGACACGCCCACCCCACCGACTACATCAAAAACCTCTGCATCATCTTGTACAACAGACACATGATCATCAAACAAGTAAACACCCTTACCTGCTCCTGCTTCTTCCACCCACATATGCTCCACAAAATATTACTATAGCTCCCCACCGACACCAGACACACGGTCACCAAAACCCTAATCACCAGCAGACTGAATTACGGCAATACACTCTACGTCTACATTACGAATCATCTCGTACAAAGATTATAGACCACCCTCAGTGCCGCCACCAAACTGATCCTCAACATCTCCAGCAGTGCACACATAAAGCCCCAAATCAGAGAGCGACACTGGCTGCCAATCCATACGGGGTGCCAATTTAAACTGCTCACCCAGGCATACAAAGCCCTCCATAACGTCGGACCTGCCTACCTCATCAACCACCTCAACTTCCACCAACCCACCAGGCAATTGCGCTCAGCCACACTCCACCTCTCACAAGTATCCTGCACCCACAGAAGCATATCAGGGAAGCCCTCCTTCTACTTCCCCGCCAGATCCTGGAATTACCTGTCACACCATGTCAGGACCTCCCTATCGGTACTAGAGTTCCGCAAGAAGCTGAAGGCCTAGCTATTTAACTAGGAGCCTGATCGGCATACTCATCTGCTCTTTCACCTAGATATCCCTCAGGTGTAAGCACACTATGCTTCTTCCTCAGTCACAGTCTTTTTGTCACAGACAATAACTAGCTACTACTAGCTGAGGCCTACACTTTGAGCTTTTGTTTAACTCTTTCTACTCATTTCATATTCACTTGCAGACAATCATACATGTGTGTTCTCTTCAATTAAAGCAAGTGCTGAAGATTTTTCCTTTTCTTTTATTGTTACTATTGACTGTGAGGGGGGGGTCATCCAACTTGAATTAAGCCAAAACGCTTTGATCTGGTTTCCAATTCAACAAAGCTTTATTTCGATATGTGTAATATCATAAAATCAGATTTACAGTTAAAAACACAGTTCATTAACAGTACATTTACAAGAAAGAAATTGCATATAAAAACCTTTTATGTTACAATAAATAATTAAAAAATGTATTAAACTTTGACAGCTTTGTGGATATGTATATATATAAAAAGATATTTTGCTTATACTTAATTCATTGAATAGCCTTCAGCCTAATCAGCCAAGCCCAACTTAGAAATTTGGCCACCCCACACACTAAGGTTGTGCTAACATCAGCCTTAAGTATTCTGAGTGCAACAGAGTGGTCCCTGGTTCCTAGCAACAGGCACACAGGTTTGAGCCATTTCTGTCTAGGTTTTGTATAGGCTGGGCATACAAAAAACACATCAGCAATGTTTTCAATAACACCTTCACAGATTGGACAATCAGCGGGAGTTTGGTGCGGTGGCTTCCACTTGCTAGTACGATCGTGAAGAGGAAGGATGCCCACCCTGAACTGGATAAAAAGGGATCTATCTCTAGTCTTCGTGATAAAATCTAGATAAGGCTCCAGACGAGGCTTAGGCTTGTGCTGACGGAATGCCTCAGTCAGCCTACCTTGATTTGGGTCCCTCTGCTCTTGATCATCGACCCATGCCCAATAGGCTCGCTTAGTTTCTGCCTTAGATAGCAATGCCCCGGACTCCCAAGCATTTATAAGGCCCGTTGCCAGTAGAAGCTTCTTTATTTTAGCTAACCAACTAATTTTGTGGGCTCCTTGAAGGTTTAGGACCTCTCTTAGGCCATCGGCGTACCTTGAGAGCTCCGGGGTACGCCATAGCCGGGGTGCGCCATAGCCCAATATAAAAGAGGGCGCAGAGTGGCTAGGTCCTTGATGGAACGAAGACCCAGATCGCTCAAGAGTGGCTTGGTTGGGGTACCCCTCGGGAGCGATGCGAGCTCCCTAAAGAACTTGTTCTCTGCAATAACTAGGGCATCAACACAACCAAAGCCCCAAAGCTCTGCGCCATAGAGGGCGCAGCCTACAGCTTTTGCAGCATAAATATCCAGGGCTGGAGCAATGGGCTTGGAAGTGGATGCACGGTGTTCCCTCCCCAGTACTCCAACTACCCTCTTATGGTTTAGCGCCATTTTATCAATATGTGGCTGCCATTTAAATTTATCGGAGATTCTAATCCCCAAGTAGTCAAACTCTTTTACACGTTCCAGAGACACCCCGTCAAGAGACAAGGTAGATCTAGACGATCTACTCGGGTTAAAGTAAAGAAGCTTGGTTTTAGAGGTATTTATGGCAAGGCCCCTCAGCTTACAAAACAAACAGAAGCGGTCCAGCAGCTTCTGCAATCCTGCGGGAGTTTTTGATACTAGCAACGTATCATCCGCAAAGAGTATGCGGGGACTTTATCACCCGCCAGGACCGGGGCGTCGGCATTAATTTCGAGCACAAAGGAGACTACACCATTCACAAATAGCGTGAAGAGTGTAGGGGCCAGTACGCAACCCTGGCGTACCCCTCTGTTCACAGGGATTTGATCAGTTTTTTGCTCCTGTGATCCCCATCTAACACGGGCATAATTTCCGTCATGCATACGAGATTCAGAATGGGCGGAGGAATCCCCATCTCCTCCAGGACCAGCCATAGCCGGTCTCGGGGGACCAGGTCAAAGGCGGTCTTCAGGTCAATAAATGCCAAATAAAGACCGCCTTTGCCAATGGTAACCACCTTCCAGTGTAGGAGTACCAGCCTAAATGCCTGGTTTATCGTACTTGTGCAGGCCCTAAAGCCCGCCTGAAAGGGTGATATAATACTATTTTCATCCGCCCACAAGAGAATCCTCTCCAAGAGTACCCTGCCAACCAGTTTCTGCCCAGCATCTATAAGACTTATTGGTCGGTAGTTGCCAGGGTCCCCCCTGGGGCCCTTCTTATATATAGGCATCACTTCGGCCCCCTTCCAAGAGTTCGGGACCGGTGAGCCTTCCAACAAGGCATTCGTAAGAATTACAAAGTAGGAGGCCCAACCTTCGGTGTTAGCTTTGAAAAGGTCACCCGGTACACCATCCTGTCCCGGGGCCTTAGCGGGTACAATCTTGTTTAATGCAGCCAGCACCTCTTTCTTGTCTACTCTAGTGAATGGAGCCTGAGCAGAATCAGTAGCCATGGCACCATGAAAGGGCCGTGGAATACCCGACTGTTTATCACCCCCATACAGTTTCCTAAAATGCTCAAACCACTCCCTATCCGTTATATGATTGGGGATTTGATCCGGATCGCAGCCATTGGATCTTCTAACTAAAGCTCAAAATAGCTCACCATTTTTCAATTTGCTCGCTGCTCTAAGACTATCCCAGTGTGATTCTTCCCACTCGCTCTTAGCTATTGTGACGGCTTGCCTATAATGTAATCTGGCCAGCCGAACAACAACTGGATTACTAGATTTAATAGCAAGAATCAGACAATTTTTTTCATTCTGCAGTTTCTATCAAACCACGTCTGCACTGGCTTGACATTCATCGGGCACTTTGTACTGGGAACTACAAACAGAGTACCAATCTGATCTAAAGTGTCAACATAGATTGTTTCTGCCGCCACAGACCCAGCCACGTCCTTACATGCTGCAGAAAGCCTTAAAGTCTGCTCACTAAGGATTTCTTCCAATACACTTAATCTTTGCTCGTCCATAATAAACTTTGGCCACTTAAGAAACCTATTGCAATTGGATGGTACAACTGTCTATTGCAATTGGATGGTACAATCTGGTTTCCCCATATGTACCTATTGAGCACAGAATGCATTGGCCTACATACTGCTATAACTACCCAAGTGACGTCTGCATTAGACACCCTGCAATGTTTACAGTTGCTAAGTGCTCTCAGTGTAAAGCCTGAGGAGGCCCAGAGCTTTCTTTCAGCAAAAAACACCAGTATGTTTGAGTAAACATCTTTCTGATGGATACTTACTTGTAACCGCTGATTCCTCACCTTTAGAATATCCCCAATTACCAGACTGGATGTGAAGATTTGTTAGGATATCTCCCGAGCACCAGTAGGTGAGTTGTGCAGCTCCACATCGAATCTGCTCTGCCCTAGAAGTGACGACTGGAAACGCTTATAGGTGCCACTCATGTACATAAATCCTGAGCTAGCTCCTAACTTTTTCTCTTCAGTTGAGTGTTTTTTCTCCAGGGTATTTTTACAGTGTGCCTTCCTAAAACTACAAAAGAGGAGGAGACACTCTATCAGTTAGACCCCAAAAGAGCACTTAGCTTTCACATCGCTATCACCAAAGCCCAACTCTTTGTAGGCCTCTCGGGGGCACAAAAAGGCAAATCGTTGCAGCAATGGACAGTGTAAAACCAGACTTTAAAGAACAACAGCGGGCCCTCGATGCCGCACCTCACACCAGTTCCGATAAATGAATCAAGCAGTCGTGCAAACAACCCCTACGCCAGCTGTTGAGTAGCGTAACTGTGCATCCAGATCAGAAAATAGCTGAACAATGATGGGGGTGCACAACTTTACAAAGTCCAGTAGACCAGAGATGTATGAAAAAAGTCACTTCTTTATTAGATTGGAATATTTAAATTTTTTAAAGCCAGTAGAAACAGAATATCAGCCAGCACGTTTCGCCGAAGCACCTTTTCTCTGACTGCATGGGTTGCAGATGCCAAGGCTTGTTGGTATTCAATACGGACACTGACCCCCCCCCCCCCCAGCACTCGACATCCTTCGTGAGACAGCTCAACTGCGGACTTTGGTCGCCGTCTCCAGGTCCCCGTGGCTGCAGAGTCAAGCTCAACCTCTTCTCACCTGAAACACCCAACATCGGTGGGCATTCGTCTACCGAGCCCCTGATCACTGGCAAGTGACCCAGACTCTGTCCCCTCTGCTTTCTGGTTCTTCTCAGCTCTGATCCAGGTTTGGATCACACCGGACACTTTTCCGCTTCACGGCAGCAGCACTTTGCAGCATCTCGCCATTGAAAACGACGAAGATTCCTGACACCATTTGACACCTACGCACCAGCCTTTCCTGGGTTAGGTAACACGATGACTCGGTGCTCACATGGGTGCTGGCCTTAGAACCTTCTAAGTCCGAAAGGGTTTGCTCAAAGTTCTCTCCCAAGTGTCCTTAATCTTTAAAATTCCAACCGCGACTTTCCCATAGAATTATACGGAGCTCGCAGCTGTGTTTTCACACTGCACGCGTCCCATGTGGGTCCCCTGTGTCACTACCTTGGGTGGTTCCTTGGGGTTCCAGCGATTCTACGTGCTCTAGGCACTGTGTCTAGTCAAGTCGTGGTTGTTATACCACTTTCTTAGTATATGGTTCGGTCTCCCCCTGGAGCCCGCAGTGTATTGTGCTATTTACTGTCGTTCTAGTACTGTAATATTGTGTGCCTTGTTCTCTAATCTCATAAAGAGGTTAGTAGAGAGTGTTTAGTAATAAATACATATATTTTATATTTACCTTGCGTGGTTCGCCTTTCATTTGGTCATTCAGGAGGTTATAGACAGGTAAAACAAGCTGCTTTACATTCCTTCGAGACTTAGCCTGAAGACTGCTCTCCATAGCTACCACTAGGATAGCTTTCAATAAAGGTTGTCTTTAACCTAATCATCAATAAGGGTTGTTTGGACTGGTACAAGCTGCCCACTATAATTAGTGGTCAGCATATACCAGGCCAACTTCTCACACTGATTGTTAAAGGCAATTTTATATCTAGTCATTGGTATCCCAGATGTTCAGCAAGTTAGTAGTAGCTTCCAGTGCTAGGTTGAACCCCACAGTTGCTCCCAGTTCCACGCACACAAACTTCCAATATGCCTTCATAATTGGGCACCTCTATAGTGTGTTTGAAGGTGCTCTTTATCCTACAGCCCCTCAAGCATTGATCACTGGTGGACTTGCCAAACTGTTTTATCTGGGCCCTTGTGTAATATTGTATTAATCAGACATTAATACTTCGAGTGAATACATGAATGTTTCTTCCCATAAGCTGTCATTGATATTGCCTGCATCCTTTCACATCTTTTGTTCAAGTTCTCCACGTCTATTAGTGTGTTGACCATCAAAGTGATATGTGTAATATGGCCTTCTTTTTCATTCTGACTTTTATCAGTTTGTTCTCCAATGGTGACTACTCTGTTACCTACTGTTTTTCTGTGCAAGAGTTAACTGCATTCATAAGCTGCAGGTATTGGAATGTCTGTGAATGGTGTAACACATAGTCAGTGTGTAACTGCAAAAAATGGCTTACTACATCTCCTAACGTCAGTATCCCAATAATATTCCACCTATTAAACCACATCAAAGCATTCTGCGCTTGTAGTCTTGTACCCAACCAAAGTGGGGCTTTCGGTGCCAGCTTCTCTTTCCAGATCATTTTCTCAGTAAGTTTGATTGAGGTATCGATCACTAGTTTTGTAGTGGTGGCATATTACTTACTGGTTGCCCCTGTGGAGCACCTGTAAACTCTTTTCACACCAAATGCAGATCTCTTGAATCTGAAAGCTGGTTCATCTAGATAGTCGAACCTCTTAATACTTCTGGCATTGTTGAGTTCTGAGCCACCTTCGAACATACTCTTTGGCAAAGTTGTTAGCGTTGTGCCGTGAGTGCCATTATTCCACAACAACTTTCTCACAAACTCATCCGATTTCTTACAGAATTAATCTGGAACCTTGCAAGCGTAATCATTTTTAAAAGTCTTCCCCTAATAGCGTTAGTGGCAGCTTACTTCAGTGTTGCATGTCAACTCTGGAGCTGTGGGTCCAGGTTATCTTAGTAAAATATCTAGGAGTCTGTTGAAATCCAGAGCCCCTCATCATAAGTAACATGGTTAGATCCAGACCCTTCCCTCACTTGGCTCTCAGCCTGAACAGCTAACATTTTGTCCAGCTAATAATAAATCAGTGTTGGACCTGGCCCTTTTTGCATGAGTATCCACAAACTTTTTGCCTTCTTCCTCCTATTTTTCCTGACCTGTTTTTGTTGACTTTAGGCCGCTGGGCACTTTACCACTGCTAATCAGTGCTAAAGTGCATATGCTCTCTGTCTAAATTGTATTGGATTTTGGTTTATCCATGAATGACTTATTTGATTTACTAGTACGTCCCAAGTAAAGTGCATCAGAGGTGCCCAGAGCCTGTAAAATAAATACTACTAGTGCGCCTGCAGCACTGATTGTGCCACCCACATGAGTAGCCCTGCAAACTATTCTCAGACCTGGCACTGCTGTGTCTTTGTGGGCAGTTTTAAACTGTAATTTCAAGCTGAAAAGTGAACCCAGGTGCTAGGCCCAACCCTTTCCTTTTACTACATGCAAGTCACCTCTAAGGTGGGCCCAAGTCTGCCCCATGTGTAGGGTGCAGTGTATTTAAAAGGTAAGACACGTACAGGTGTGATTTAAATGTCCTAATAGTTAAACACTGCTAATTTTGTTTTTCACTATTGAAAGGACAATCTCCCCCATAGGGTAACATGGTGATTGCCTTGAAATATCCCTTTTGGGAGCAGTTGGAGATTTGAAGTTTGGGGTCTCTGAACTCTTAATTTAAAAGTCATCTTTTGGTGAAGTTGATTTTTAAAATGATTTTTCGAAAATGACACTTTTCCTGGTGGGCCCGATGATGAAGCATGTCACCCCCCAGGGGCGTGAGTGAGGGCTTCTAAAGAAATCCCCAAGTGACTTCCATTGTGATCTTTTAGGTTGATTTCATCCTTCTCTAAGGCTGTGCTTAACCAGACGTTTCCCGGACGACACTCTTCTGTTGTTTGACATAACTTTTTGAAAGAGGGCATTTTCTTGCTTAACAATTCTGTGGAATACACATATGGATTGGATGATGGTTGGAATCTTGTGCAGTCCCTCCAGACGGTCACACAAAGGGAGCTGAAGTGTGCCTTGCATATTTTGATGAGCCATCTCCAAGCAGATGCATCTTCTTGAGCTAGAGTAATGGGAGGAGTTTGCCTACTTCAAAGGCTGAAAGGGGTATAAGTATTGGACCTCTGACACCCCAAAATCAAAGCACTTCTGGACTGAGGACATTCTGTCAGGAAGAAGAGCTGGATGCTGTAGGAGGGACTGTAACTCTGCCTGTCGCTTTGTTGTGCTAGCCTGCTGCATGCTGCTTCTGTCCTGGGAGTGAAAGGACTAGACTTTGCTTTCTACATCCTGCTTCCAAGGTTCTCCAGGCTTATGCGTGCTTGCCTCATGTTAAGAAGTCTGAGCCTTCAAAAACTTCACCTACTAGTGCCTGGGCTCTTCTGCTGAGAGTCCTGACTTGCCAAGTGGTGTCAAATTCAGTTCCTGGGCACGTGGACGTGTAACCTGGTAATCTTAAGGAGAAAATCCACGCATCCACTCCCAGCGTCTGTTTTCTCGATGCATCGCTGCAAAAGATTGACGCATTGTCACTGCCTGCACTGAAGCGTGGTTCACGCTGGAAGCATCAACTATGGCTTTTACCGCAGGACCCAGCCCGCCATTGCAGCACATCAGAAAAAATCGCTGCAGCATGAGTCTTGAGCAGTGTGTCACTCACATCTGTGGCAGCTGCTCCGACTCTGACACGGCACCTGCTTAAGGCTGAAGAATTGGCGCAGTGTCTGCATAGACGCAGCGTGTCTGGATTTTCCACACAGCGTCCCTTGACACTGACTCCTTATCGACACTGCACTGCAGTAAGGAACTAAGGCCGAGTGTCCAGAAACCGACGCATCACCTCCCCTGCCAGTAAGGAACCAACGCATCACCTCCCCTGCCAGTAAGGAACCAACGCATCACCTCCCCTGCCAGTAAGGAACTGATGCATCACATCACCTGCCTAGCATTAAGGAACTGATGGATCACCTCCCCTGCCAGTAGGAAACAAATGCATCCCCGCCCCTTTGTAGTAAGGAACCGACGCATCGCTTTGCTTTTCCGGCACCACACCTTCCCTGCACCTTAAATCGTCTTTGATTTTTAATGAATCTTAAGTACTTTGTGCTAAAACGAATGCGTCCATTGATTTCTATGGAATAAACTTGCTTAATCTTTAAAAAGTGATATTTTGACGTGTGTATGTTGCATTTTTGTCAATTTGGTCTTGTTTTAATCAGATAAATATTGACTATTTTTCTAAACTTGTGTGAAGTTTTTTGTAGTGTTTTCACTGTGTTACTGTGTGTGTGAGTACAAATGCTTTACACATTGCATCTGAGATAAACTTGACTGCTCGTGCCAACCTACCAAGGGGGTGAGCAGGGGTTATATTAGCTGTGTGACTCCCTTACCTTGACTAGAGTGAGGGTCCCTACTTGGACAGAATGTGAACCACTGCCAACTAGAGACCCCCATTTCTAACAATCCCATAAATCTGCAATATGTGCAAAAAACAGTATTCAGTCGGTCCAATGCGTTACACGAATCTGATACCTACAGCAGTATATTATCAGTTTATAATGATATGGGTTCGTCCCATTCCTAAATCCACTTCCAACCCAAAGACAGGGCATCTCTATGCACCCATTGCGCTAGTTGTTCAATTACTAATACAAATACCATGGGGGATAGTGAACAACCCTCCCAAGTTCCCCGTGCTATTTGGATGGTCAGGAACTGTGAGCCAATAACTCTTACTTTTGCAATCTGGTCAGCTTACAGTAATCTAATTCACAATAGTAAGTATGGCCCAAATCATTTTTTTTATCGAAAAGAAGATGAAATGCTGTTTTTCAACTGTTCCAGCAAGGAACAGGTTGTTATAAAGTGAATGAATGCTAAGTCCAGTCAAAGTGCCAGCATAAATCCAGAGTGGTCTTGATAAATCAGTGTATGCATAATTTGCGATGACCTATTTACAAGAATTTCTTCTAATATTTTAGTATCACTTTTCAATAGGGAAAACAGTTGGTAGGTGGAGTATTCTTCCTTTGGTTTACCGTTCATGTGAATTAGTGCAATCCTGGCAATTCACACATACATCAGCAGTATGCATTTCTCCCTACTTTCCCTACTATATATGTGTAGCATAGGTTACACAGTTGGGTCAGCCACTTTTTGTGAAAGTCCCAGTCGGGGTTGGATTGGGATAAAAAATTGGTCCGGCACCCTAAAAAAAAGTTGGCCACATTTGCATATAGTGTCTTATCTCAAAGAACTGCTTCAGTGTTTTAACTGTTACAAAAAGAAGAAGGCAAAAGAGGCATGTTTTCTTAACTTCACTATAAAACAAATGCAAATGTTGCCAGGACTCTGTGCACGGATTAGTTCACAATGGTGAACCACACCTAAATATAAGTGAGGCCACTTCTGCTCAGAGCCACTGATCATTCTGCATACATTAATGGGCCGGCCTAGTGAGAGACTGGGAATGACACCTCTTCACCCAGAGGCCCATCTGCCTCCAGCTACAGGGCTCTAGACAGGATACCCAGTCCCCCACTGGGCTGCTGGCGGCATCTGAACACAAACAAATCATATGGGGAATGGATCACTTGTCCTGCATAACCTGGGTTTGCAATTCTCGTGTTGCTGTGTCCCAATAAATAACCCATATATCTTTTTTTTCTTTGTGAAAATATGTAGGGAAGACATTGACTGTTTCTTTATTGCCTATTCCCTAACCCATATATCTTTTTTTTCTCTGCTATGTGTCTCACAGCTCCCTTCCTTCTGAACAGCCGCACTATCATGCTCCCTCCCACGTGAGAGAGCCTTGTCGGGCCAACTTTTCCTATGTTCTTCACTTCATAGGTGCATTCATCTAGTGAAGTTATTTTTAGATCTTGGTATGTTAATGCCTGCCAGCATTCATATTTCTATTTAGGGCCTCCAATCTGTCTTTTCACTCTGTCTTTTACCATCTTGATGGATATCAGAAAGCTTTGTATAACCATCCTTTATGCTTTCCATAGTGTTACAGCCCAAGACATGGACCGAGGGTTATTTTTAAAGTGTTTTGCTGCAGCCATCGACAAAGCTGCTACCATTTTTTAAATAAGAGCGGTCATGTATCAATCCTCCAGTTCCTTATCTTCCTCCATCTAATGTTCACCGCCATCACCAGTGCCAAGTGAGACTATTTTCCTAGCACTAAGTAGAAGGTGTAATGGAATTTGATTGTGCCAGTGTGGTCGAAAATAGTCTAGTCTTGAGTATGTGCCCCATAATGGAATGAGTAAGCCCTCTTGGTACTTTGAAGGCCCTGGCGTATGTTATGGAGACAGATCCCCTCAATCTTGTACTGGTAATGTTACCTAATTTTCTATCTACAGACCTGTCCATTGATTCTACAATAATTAAATTAGAGTCCCAACCCAGTATCAATTGTGCCTAGGGCAACTCTAAAATATGGGCATCCAGAGCCTGAAAAACAATGGACCGAAAACCTGGCTGAGCTGATCCCCTTAGTTGAATTAATATTCTTAGTACCACGGAACCCTTGATTTTAATGCACATGAGGAATAAACCTTTTATTACCTTAGCGCCTTTCTACCTTACGGTATTTTAGATGACCATGTTCATTGTGAGGTATTTTTTCTTGTGCCCAAGTTTCTAGACTCACTTCACTGCGGTGCTTTATTGTGGACGGAATGGCACTCTCATCTAGCACTTTGAATAGATACCAGAGTATCACTCCCACGTCACTCAGTTCCATGTTCCACACCAACAGATCTGAGAATGAAGGTTGTGCTGTCAAAGCATCAAATAATAAATATTGTATGTATTGAACTAGGAGCTAATAACTTGCTCTTCTGTGCAGGTGCAATAATCTTTTGAGTGATCAATATAGTTATTTAGCAAAATGACTAAAACACCACAACCAACTTTTAATGACCGCTCGAATGAGAGATGAGAACTTTTTGCTAAATTGTTCTATAACAAAAGAGTAGGGGCAATGTTCAGCCCAAACATTCAAACACTGCTACTAAAGAATCAAAGGTTAAATTCTCACATAAATGGGAAAAGTTCATCCTCATTTCTATCGACTCCATAACAAAAATTCTGAAAACCTGTAGCCTTTCCGTCACGATGAATATCACATATCGTCGTCCCTAACGTAATGTTTAGTACTGCAAATATCACCACTGTGGCAGCAGATCATTAGCTGCTCGCTTTAGGCAGGTACATTCCTGGAATGTTTGTAAAAAGGTCAATGAATGGCAACCTCTAATATAGGGGAAGCTGCCTGCGTGCACAGCTATGGGGGAACCTCAATAGGTTTTGTCTGTTTAACAGTCTCAATAAAGTTTTTTTTGAAAAAAGTTCTCAGAAAGATTTCATGTTCAATGTTGTTTATTCACAACCATTGGTCATTCAATCCTTATACTTCAATATCTTTGTTGTGATACATCGCCGTGGGTATACATTTCCCAATGCATTTCGGGCGTTACTGTTGCCCTTCGTCAGGGGATTCCACTCTAAACAATAAAGAAAGTATATATTTTGTATGTAACTACCTGTGGTATTGTCTCACGTAAAACATTTCATATGTGATCATGCCATGCCTTGTTGAGAATTGTGACAGAAAAATGCTTAAACATTCATGTGCTCATGCTGTCCAATGCTGGTGTCCTGTGCCTAGGGACTAGTCCTTATCTATTGTGAGGGCTGGTGTACAGTGGCATACCGGGAGTGCTCTGTGAATGGTTAGGTTTTAACTGAAACGGCAAAAAGTGCGAGGCTGTTGGTGGCGTGCAACATATCTTGACTGTGCTCAAAGAGGCTGGTAAACTTGCCAAAGTTCATCGTGATCAAATTCAAACTTAAAGTTACTATTAAAAATTAAAAAACAAACAAGTGTTATACGGTGCGCGACCCCGTGTCCAACTTAATGGCGGTAAAGTGTGACAATCACTTACAGGGCGGTTCACTACAGCGTCCTCCACCTGCAGAAATAAATATACAACTTAAATGTAGGTTAACCGTAAACGTTTTTAGGACTGTGAATAAATTAATAAAGGGGTCCGGTAGGGTACTTACTTGAGAAGTAAATGCATGCGCTTAAGGTGTCTATCGATCGTATAGCGAGGTCGTTAGTACGCGTTGCTCTGCCGAGAGTTAAACGATAGTATATAGCGATGACGGACTACGAAAGTACCTGAAAGTGTGGGGGCCATCTTGGAATGGTGAAAGTGTGCTTATGTACATGCATACGAGTGCACGGATGTGAGAATAATCTACATAGCAAAAAGTATACAATGAATGCTTATATATAAATGAATATCTAGTACTGGTAAACTGCATCGTTCAACATAAATACGTGTATGGTAATGAAAAATGGTACTTCCAAAACAAGAGAGGAAGTGAAGAGGTATTGACAGAATCACCCTCCGATCAGATATGCACAAACAAAGAGATTCTATCAATGTGTTCACAGTTACAATTGGTAAAAATTTGTGCTTCCCTCTCTTCCCCCCTTTTTCTCCCTTTTCTTACAGAGACCAATTTAGGTCATCTCTTTTGATACATTTTTTGCTTCCCGTGGGCCAGCTCATGCCCTGAAGCTAAAACTAACAGTGGATTTTTACTGCTAGTTTTTAGGACGACAGGCTTATTATATTTAGAAACTGAGCTAATTCCTAGTAGGGGCCACTAGAAGGTCCTGAGGAGTAAGCAGTAGGGGACTGCTTACGAAACATGTAGACCAGGTAGTAGCTATGTGCTCTACCCCAAAACCCCCTTCTTAACGTCCCCAGATAGGGAAGTGAATAAATTGTTTTTTTCCACTAGCCAGAGGATTTTTAGCTTTTTTATTCCCACACATTATTAGGTCCCTACACTCCACTGACACCATTCACCTTGCACTATCACATAGCCTTGTCACTATATCAGAGCTCCCGCGTAGTTCGTCAGGTCGTAGCACGCCCCGCCCCGTAGAGGGACGGGAAGACCCCAATGATGAAGCATGACACTATTGGTTTTTTTTAGTGTGTGAGGGGTATTTTAACAAGCACATTGTGCTCTCATCTTTACCACCTTAAGAGAGAGTCAATTATCCCACTATCCACAAAACCAAAATATAAAAAAATTTCCACTACACATTGATAGAATCTCTTTGTTTGTGCATATCTGATCGGAGGGTGATTCTGTCAATACCTCTTCACTTCCTCTCTTGTTTTGGAATTACTGGCAGCGTGCAGCTGCGGAAGTCAACAAGGATTCATTTCTCCACACCACTTTGTGATTCTGCACTGCTTGGTATCAAACACAGGGAGGATAGAGGGTTTCCCGTTTTTCTGGTATAAAAATGGCCGACCTAGGCCTCGCATTTACCGAGGATGAGATCTCTAATCTAATGGCCACTCTAGGAACTTTTGAAGGATTGAACTCCGGGTGCCCCACCACAAAAAATAGTGACTGGGACGAACTGGAAGAACTGAGGAGAAACCAAATTAAAACTGCCATCCATGGGCTACTAATGTCTGAGTACCTGAAGGTTAATACTGCTCCAGCGGGTCTTGTGGTTCGGAATGAACCATTTATATTTCTGGAGGATAAGACTTTCAAAATTGACTGGTCTAAAATTTCGTGGAGATGCACACGAGATTGGATCGTTTTGATCATTACTACTGCCAACATGGACAAGTTCCACCTGTGTAAAGAAATCCAGGAATTCATAAGGAGAATCAAACTGCAGGTCTTCTTCAAAGATAAACAGGACAACTACGATCAAGGTGACACAGGGCTGAAGCCACGATCCACCTTCACCCCCATGAACAACACACTCCCCATCGAACTTCTGACCTTCGAGAAGGCGGTTATGAAGGATCTCGAAGCCCTCGATCCACTGCAGAAAAGAGTCTTCCAAAATGTTTCTAGTGACGAACGACAAGCACTTCGTGAATTAAGCAACAAAAAAGAAGTGGTCATAAAACCAGCGGACAAGGGGGGGGCAACTGTGTTGTTGAACAGAGAACAATATGACCGAGAGTGCACAAGGTTACTCCAAGACAAAAGAAATTATGAGATCCTACCGACAAACCCCACGGAGAGAATAGCTATCAAAATCAAAACGATGGTAGAAGAGGCACTGTCCCACAACTGGATCACTAACAAAGAAGGGGAGTTTTTATGTCAAAAGAACCCTAGAACCCCCTACCTATACATCTTACCAAAGATCCATAAGGACCTGGAGAATCCCCCGGGCAGACCCATCGTATCGGGGATTGGGTCGGTCCTTGAACCAGTCTCTAGATTTGCGGACGCATTTCTAAGACCCATGGTACAAAGAACATCGACTTACCTTAGAGATACCAAGGATGTGCTAAATTTACTCGAAGAAGTGTCATTCGATCCTAACACACAGCCCAACCCTTTCCTTTTACTACATGCAAGTCACCTCTAAGGTGGGCCCAAGTCTGCCCCATGTGTAGGGTGCAGTGTATTTAAAAGGTAAGACACGTACAGGTGTGATTTAAATGTCCTAATAGTTAAACACTGCTAATTTTGTTTTTCACTATTGAAAGGACAATCTCCCCCATAGGGTAACATGGTGATTGCCTTGAAATATCCCTTTTGGGAGCAGTTGGAGATTTGAAGTTTGGGGTCTCTGAACTCTTAATTTAAAAGTCATCTTTTGGTGAAGTTGATTTTTAAAATGCCTTTTTCGAAAATGACACTTTTCCTGGTGGGCCCGATGATGAAGCATGTCACCACCCAGGGGCGTGAGTGAGGGCTTCTAAAGAAATCCCCAAGTGACTTCCATTGTGATCTTTTAGGTTGATTTCATCCTTCTCTAAGGCTGTGCTTAACCAGACGTTTCCCGGACGACACTCTTCTGTTGTTTGACATAACTTTTTGAAAGAGGGCATTTTCTTGCTTAACAATTCTGTGGAATACACATATGGGTTGGATGATGGTTGGAATCTTGTGCAGTCCCTCCAGACGGTCACACAAAGGGAGCTGAAGTGTGCCTTGCATATTTTGATGAGCCATCTCCAAGCAGATGCATCTTCTTGAGCTAGAGTAATGGGAGGAGTTTGCCTACTTCAAAGGCTGAAAGGGGTATAAGTATTGGACCTCTGACACCCCAAAATCAAAGCACTTCTGGACTGAGGACATTCTGTCAGGAAGAAGAGCTGGATGCTGTAGGAGGGACTGTAACTCTGCCTGTCGCTTTGTTGTGCTAGCCTGCTGCATGCTGCTTCTGTCCTGGGAGTGAAAGGACTAGACTTTGCTTTCTACATCCTGCTTCCAAGGTTCTCCAGGCTTATGCGTGCTTGCCTCATGTTAAGAAGTCTGAGCCTTCAAAAACTTCACCTACTAGTGCCTGGACTCTTCTGCTGAGAGTCCTGACTTGCCAAGTGGTGCCAAATTCAGTTCCTGGGCACGTGGAAGTGTAACCTGGTAATCTTAAGGAGAAAATCCACGCATCCACTCCCAGCGTCTGTTTTCTCGATGCATCGCTGCAAAAGATTGACGCATTGTCACTGCCTGCACTGAAGCGTGGTTCACGCTGGAAGCATCAACTATGGCTTTTACCGCAGGACCCAGCCCGCCATTGCAGCACATCAGAAAAAATCGCTGCAGCATGAGTCTTGAGCAGTGTGTCACTCACATCTGTGGCAGCTGCTCCGACTCTGACACGGCACCTGCTTAAGGCTGAAGAATTGGCGCAGTGTCTGCATAGACGCAGCGTGTCTGGATTTTCCACACACCGTCCCTTGACACTGACTCCTTATCGACACTGCACTGCAGTAAGGAACTAAGGCCGAGTGTCCAGAAACCGACGCATCACCTCCCCTGCCAGTAAGGAACCAACGCATCACCTCCCCTGCCAGTAAGGAGCCAACGCATCACCTCCCCTGCCAGTAAGGAACTGATGCATCACATCACCTGCCTAGCATTAAGGAACTGATGGATCACCTCCCCTGCCAGTAGGAAACAAATGCATCCCCGCCCCTTTGTAGTAAGGAACCGACGCATCGCTTTGCTTTTCCGGCACCACACCTTCCCTGCACCTTAAATCGTCTTTGATTTTTAATGAATCTTAAGTACTTTGTGCTAAAACGAATGCGTCCATTGATTTCTATGGAATAGACTTGCTTAATCTTTAAAAAGTGATATTTTGACGTGTGTATGTTGCATTTTTGTCAATTTGGTCTTGTTTTAATCAGATAAATATTGACTATTTTTCTAAACTTGTGTGAAGTTTTTTGTAGTGTTTTCACTGTGTTACTGTGTGTGTGAGTACAAATGCTTTACACATTGCATCTGAGATAAACTTGACTGCTCGTGCCAACCTACCAAGGGGGTGAGCAGGGGTTATATTAGCTGTGTGACTCCCTTACCTTGACTAGAGTGAGGGTCCCTACTTGGACAGAATGTGAACCACTGCCAACTAGAGACCCCCATTTCTAACAATCCCATAAATCTGCAATATGTGCAAAAAACAGTATTCAGTCTGTCCAATGCGTTACACGAATCTGATACCTACAGCAGTATATTATCAGTTTATAATGATATGGGTTCGTCCCATTCCTAAATCCACTTCCAACCCAAAGACAGGGCATCTCTATGCACCCATTGCGCTAGTTGTTCAATTACTAATACAAATACCATGGGGGATAGTGAACAACCCTCCCAAGTTCCCCGTGCTATTTGGATGGTCAGGAACTGTGAGCCAATAACTCTTACTTTTGCAATCTGGTCAGCTTACAGTAATCTAATTCACAATAGTAAGTATGGCCCAAATAATTTTTTTTATCGAAAAGAAGATGAAATGCTGTTTTTCAACTGTTCCAGCAAGGAACAGGTTGTTATAAAGTGAATGAATGCTAAGTCCAGTCAAAGTGCCAGCATAAATCCAGAGTGGTCTTGATAAATCAGTGTATGCATAATTTGCGATGACCTATTTACAAGAATTTCTTCTAATATTTTAGTATCACTTTTCAATAGGGAAAACAGTTGGTAGGTGGAGTATTCTTCCTTTGGTTTACCGTTCATGTGAATTAGTGCAATCCTGGCAATTCACACATACATCAGCAGTATGCATTTCTCCCTACTTTCCCTACTATATATGTGTAGCATAGGTTACACAGTTGGGTCAGCCACTTTTTGTGAAAGTCCCAGTCGGGGTTGGATTGGGATAAAAAATTGGTCCGGCACCCTAAAAAAAAGTTGGCCACATTTGCATATAGTGTCTTATCTCAAAGAACTGCTTCAGTGTTTTAACTGTTACAAAAAGAAGAAGGCAAAAGAGGCATGTTTTCTTAACTTCACTATAAAACAAATGCAAATGTTGCCAGGACTCTGTGCACGGATTAGTTCACAATGGTGAACCACACCTAAATATAAGTGAGGCCACTTCTGCTCAGAGCCACTGATCATTCTGCATACATTAATGGGCCGGCCTAGTGAGAGACTGGGAATGACACCTCTTCACCCAGAGGCCCATCTGCCTCCAGCTACAGGGCTCTAGACAGGATACCCAGTCCCCCACTGGGCTGCTGGCGGCATCTGAACACAAACAAATCATATGGGGAATGGATCACTTGTCCTGCATAACCTGGGTTTGCAATTCTCGTGTTGCTGTGTCCCAATAAATAACCCATATATCTTTTTTTTCTTTGTGAAAATATGTAGGGAAGACATTGACTGTTTCTTTATTGCCTATTCCCTAACCCATATATCTTTTTTTTCTCTGCTATGTGTCTCACAGCTCCCTTCCTTCTGAACAGCCGCACTATCATGCTCCCTCCCACGTGAGAGAGCCTTGTCGGGCCAACTTTTCCTATGTTCTTCACTTCATAGGTGCATTAATCTAGTGAAGTTATTTTTAGATCTTGGTATGTTAATGCCTGCCAGCATTCATATTTCTATTTAGGGCCTCCAATCTGTCTTTTCACTCTGTCTTTTCACTCTGTCTTTTACCATCTTGATGGATATCAGAAAGCTTTGTATAACCATCCTTTATGCTTTCCATAGTGTTACAGCCCAAGACATGGACCGAGGGTTATTTTTAAAGTGTTTTGCTGCAGCCATCGACAAAGCTGCTACCATTTTTTAAATAAGAGCGGTCATGTATCAATCCTCCAGTTCCTTATCTTCCTCCATCTAATGTTCACCGCCATCACCAGTGCCAAGTGAGACTATTTTCCTAGCACTAAGTAGAAGGTGTAATGGAATTTGATTGTGCCAGTGTGGTCGAAAATAGTCTAGTCTTGAGTATGTGCCCCATAATGGAATGAGTAAGCCCTCTTGGTACTTTGAAGGCCCTGGCGTATGTTATGGAGACAGATCCCCTCAATCTTGTACTGGTAATGTTACCTAATTTTCTATCTACAGACCTGTCCATTGATTCTACAATAATTAAATTAGAGTCCCAACCCAGTATCAATTGTGCCTAGGGCAACTCTAAAATATGGGCATCCAGAGCCTGAAAAACAATGGACCGAAAACCTGGCTGAGCTGATCCCCTTAGTTGAATTAATATTCTTAGTACCACGGAACCCTTGATTTTAATGCACATGAGGAATAAACCTTTTATTACCTTAGCGCCTTTCTACCTTACGGTATTTTAGATGACCATGTTCATTGTGAGGTATTTTTTCTTGTGCCCAAGTTTCTAGACTCACTTCACTGCGGTGCTTTATTGTGGACGGAATGGCACTCTCATCTAGCACTTTGAATAGATACCAGAGTATCACTCCCACGTCACTCAGTTCCATGTTCCACACCAACAGATCTGAGAATGAAGGTTGTGCTGTCAAAGCATCAAATAATAAATATTGTATGTATTGAACTAGGAGCTAATAACTTGCTCTTCTGTGCAGGTGCAATAATCTTTTGAGTGATCAATATAGTTATTTAGCAAAATGACTAAAACACCACAACCAACTTTTAATGACCGCTCGAATGAGAGATGAGAACTTTTTGCTAAATTGTTCTATAACAAAAGAGTAGGGGCAATGTTCAGCCCAAACATTCAAACACTGCTACTAAAGAATCAAAGGTTACATTCTCACATAAATGGGAAAAGTTCATCCTCATTTCTATCGACTCCATAACAAAAATTCTGAAAACCTGTAGCCTTTCCGTCACGATGAATATCACATATCGTCGTCCCTAACGTAATGTTTAGTACTGCAAATATCACCACTGTGGCAGCAGATCATTAGCTGCTCCCTTTAGGCAGGTACATTCCTGGAATGTTTGTAAAAAGGTCAATGAATGGCAACCTCTAATATAGGGGAAGCTGCCTGCGTGCACAGCTATGGGGGAACCTCAATAGGTTTTGTCTGTTTAACAGTCTCAATAAAGTTTTTTTTTTAAAAAGTTCTCAGAAAGATTTCATGTTCAATGTTGTTTATTCACAACCATTGGTCATTCAATCCTTATACTTCAATATCTTTGTTGTGATACATCGCCGTGGGTATACATTTCCCAATGCATTTCGGGCGTTACTGTTGCCCTTCGTCAGGGGATTCCACTCTAAACAATAAAGAAAGTATATATTTTGTATGTAACTACCTGTGGTATTGTCTCACGTAAAACATTTCAAATGTGATCATGCCATGCCTTGTTGAGAATTGTGACAGAAAAATGCTTAAACATTCATGTGCTCATGCTGTCCAATGCTGGTGTCCTGTGCCTAGGGACTAGTCCTTATCTATTGTGAGGGCTGGTGTACAGTGGCATACCGGGAGTGCTCTGTGAATGGTTAGGTTTTAACTGAAACGGCAAAAAGTGCGAGGCTGTTGGTGGCGTGCAACATATCTTGACTGTGCTCAAAGAGGCTGGTAAACTTGCCAAAGTTCATCGTGATCAAATTCAAACTTAAAGTTACTATTAAAAATTAAAAAACAAACAAGTGTTATACGGTGCGCGACCCCGTGTCCAACTTAATGGCGGTAAAGTGTGACAATCACTTACAGGGCGGTTCACTACAGCGTCCTCCGCCTGCAGAAATAAATATACAACTTAAATGTAGGTTAACCGTAAACGTTTTTAGGACTGTGAATAAATTAATAAAGGGGTCCGGTAGGGTACTTACTTGAGAAGTAAATGCATGCGCTTAAGGTGTCTATCGATCGTATAGCGAGGTCGTTAGTACGCGTTGCTCTGCCGAGAGTTAAACGATAGTATATAGCGATGACGGACTACGAAAGTACCTGAAAGTGTGGGGGCCATCTTGGAATGGTGAAAGTGTGCTTATGTACATGCATACGAGTGCACGGATGTGAGAATAATCTACATAGCAAAAAGTATACAATGAATGCTTATATATAAATGAATATCTAGTACTGGTAAACTGCATCGTTCAACATAAATACGTGTATGGTAATGAAAAATGGTACTTCCAAAACAAGAGAGGAAGTGAAGAGGTATTGACAGAATCACCCTCCGATCAGATATGCACAAACAAAGAGATTCTATCATTGTGTTCACAGTTACAATTGGTAAAGATTTGTGCTTCCCTCTCTTCCCCCCTTTTTCTCCCTTTTCTTACAGAGACCAATTTAGGTCATCTCTTTTGATACATTTTTTGCTTCCCGTGGGCCAGCTCATGCCCTGAAGCTAAAACTAACAGTGGATTTTTACTGCTAGTTTTTAGGACGACAGGCTTATTATATTTAGAAACTGAGCTAATTCCTAGTAGGGGCCACTAGAAGGTCCTGAGGAGTAAGCAGTAGGGGACTGCTTACGAAACATGTAGACCAGGTAGTAGCTATTTGCTCTACCCCAAAACCCCCTTCTTAACGTCCCCAGCTAGGGAAGTGAATAAATTGTTTTTTTCCACTAGCCAGAGGATTTTTAGCTTTTTTATTCCCACACATTATTAGGTCCCTACACTCCACTGACACCATTCACCTTGCACTATCACATAGCCTTGTCACTATATCAGTGCTCCCGCGTAGTTCGTCAGGTCGTAGCACGCCCCGCCCCGTAGAGGGACGGGAAGACCCCAATGATGAAGCATGACACTATTGGATTTTTTTAGTGTGTGAGGGGTATTTTAACAAGCACATTGTGCTCTCATCTTTACCACCTTAAGAGAGAGTCAATTATCCCACTATCCACAAAACCAAAATATAAAAAAATTTCCACTACACATTGATAGAATCTCTTTGTTTGTGCATATCTGATCGGAGGGTGATTCTGTCAATACCTCTTCACTTCCTCTCTTGTTTTGGAATTACTGGCAGCGTGCAGCTGCGGAAGTCAACAAGGATTCATTTCTCCACACCACTTTGTGATTCTGCACTGCTTGGTATCAAACACAGGGAGGATAGAGGGTTTCCCGTTTTTCTGGCATAAAAATGGCCGACCTAGGCCTCGCATTTACCGAGGATGAGATCTCTAATCTAATGGCCACTCTAGGAACTTTTGAAGGATTGAACTCCGGGTGCCCCACCACAAAAAATAGTGACTGGGACGAACTGGAAGAACTGAGGAGAAACCAAATTAAAACTGCCATCCATGGGCTACTAATGTCTGAGTACCTGAAGGTTAATACTGCTCCAGCGGGTCTTGTGGTTCGGAATGAACCATTTATATTTCTGGAGGATAAGACTTTCAAAATTGACTGGTCTAAAATTTCGTGGAGATGCACACGAGATTGGATCGTTTTGATCATTAAGACGGCAAGCAGACTAGCAAGTGATTTGAAAGTAGAGATACAAGCAATCGAAATACGTCTCAAAAGCTACGAATCCCCAGCTAATCTAAAGAAATATCTTGATGAGTTAAATAAAACACTGAATGATTTTGAAGTAACTCTCAAAGAAAGCAAATATGAGAAACTCAAAAAAGACACCAGTAGGTGGAGTAAAGAGAGGATCTACCCCTACATTAAAGACAATTATAAACCATCGGGTGATAATGCTTCGAATGATGATTCATCAGAAGCTGGATCAAGCAGCTCCAATTCAAGTGGCAACAAAAGCCCAAGGTACCAGGGCACACAAAGAAATTTCCGACGACCCAACCATCGTGGCATGCGGGTATGGAACAGCTACCCCCAGCAAATGATGTACCCTCCACAACAATATGGCCCCCCGCCTTTTCAACATCCTAACGGCCCTTTCCCGCCATGGGGATACCAACAGGATTATGGGTTTTTTGACAATTCGGCTCCTTTTTTAGGGGCACGCCGAGGACAGAACAAGGGGAGGAACCGGAGAGGCAACTCCGTACACTGGGAAACCGAAGAAGAAGGAACCCCGAGAGTGGCAACCAGGAGTATGACAGGGGCATCGAAGAACCAGAAATGAGTCTAGTTGTAAACCTGACAGGCACAGAGCTATCTGTTTCACAGAAAAGTGTACTAGAAAAAGGCCTAGGATATGTCCCTACTGCCAACATGGACAAGTTCCACCTGTGTAAAGAAATCCAGGAATTCATAAGGAGAATCAAACTGCAGGTCTTCTTCAAAGATAAACAGGACAACTACGATCAAGGTGACACAGGGCTGAAGCCACGATCCACCTTCACCCCCATGAACAACACACTCCCCATCGAACTTCTGACCTTCGAGAAGGCGGTTATGAAGGATCTCGAAGCCCTCGATCCAATGCAGAAAAGAGTCTTCCAAAATGTTTCTAGTGACGAACGACAAGCACTTCGTGAATTAAGCAACAAAAAAGAAGTGGTCATAAAACCAGCGGACAAGGGGGGGGCAACTGTGTTGTTGAACAGAGAACAATATGACCGAGAGTGCACAAGGTTACTCCAAGACAAAAGAAATTATGAGATCCTACCGACAAACCCCACGGAGAGAATAGCTATCAAAATCAAAACGATGGTAGAAGAGGCACTGTCCCACAACTGGATCACTAACAAAGAAGGGGAGTTTTTATGTCAAAAGAACGCTAGAACCCCCTACCTATACATCTTACCAAAGATCCATAAGGACCTGGAGAATCCCCCGGGCAGACCCATCGTATCGGGGATTGGGTCGGTCCTTGAACCAGTCTCTAGATTTGCGGACGCATTTCTAAGACCCATGGTACAAAGAACATCGACTTACCTTAGAGATACCAAGGATGTGCTAAATTTACTCGAAGAAGTGTCATTCGATCCTAACACACAGCTGTTAATCAGCTGTGATGTAGAAAGTTTGTACACCAGCTTGCCCCACAATGAAACGCTGGCGATTATCGAAGATGTTCTCTTCGCAGATGACTGGGAGTACCAAACCCCACGAAATATAGTGATGGAGTGCTGTTCATTGGCACTAAAAGAGAACTTTTTTGAACACAACGGCACCCTCTATCTTCAAAAACATGGGACCAGCATGGGAAGCACATTTGCTCCTAGCATAGCTGGTCTCTATGTTCACCACTTTGAGGAATCTAAAATACTGAATACCAGCAACCCTTTCCGAACAAAGATCCTGACCTGGAAGAGGTACATCGATGATATCCTCATCATCTGGGATGGAGATGGAGATGATAAGACTGCCCAGCAGTTCCTCACGTGGTTAAACTATCAAGACGAGTTCCTCAAATTTACCAGTGTCACTACCAATACTAACCTGGTATTTCTTGACTTGAATATTTTTCCGAAACATGGCAGACTAATGACAACTACACACTTTAAGAGCACTTCAAAGAACTGCCTTTTGATGTACCAAAGCTTCCACCCTAGACATCTGAGGGACAATCTACCCTATGGACAGTTTCTACGACTCCGTAGGAACTGCACTGAAATTGACAATTTCAAATCTCAGTCCAACGATCTACGAGAGAAGCTACAAAAGAGGAACTACCCTCAAAGGATCATCAATCAAGCATACAAAAGAGCCAGGAACAACTGCAGAGAGAGCCTGCTTGAAGATAAAGTGAAAAAAGTGGAAGTACAGAGGCCAATATGTATCACTACATATAACACTAATTCGGACCAAGTTACCAAAATCATTAACAAGAATTGGAAAATTCTCAATAGTGGTGGTCTCGACATTCCAAAACCCATGTTCTCTCACAAAAGAGCTCAAAGTGTAAGAGACATACTGGTACATACCAGACCAAAGGAGGTCAAGACCCCAGGTAACTCCAGCTTTGTACAAGGACACTACCCATGTGGTGGATGCAAGGTATGCTGCCTCACCAAAAAAAGCAAAAAATTGACCTTCAAGAATGGAACTACATGGGAGCAGAGAAGCTTCAGCAACTGCAACAGTTCCAATGTCGTCTACATGATCACCTGCCCTTGCAATCTCGAGTACATTGGCATGACAAGCAGGGCTGTGAAGATAAGAATAGGCGAGCACAAAAGTACAATCAAGTGCAAGAAGTCAAGCACGAAATTAACCAACCACTTCCTTGAAAATGGGCACAAACCTGAGGACATAGCCTGGACAGTGATCGAACAGATTGATAACGAGAAATACCTACTGGAAAAAGAACAAAGATGGGTTTTTCGTGTCCAGTCTAACAAACATGGGTTGAACGATGAAATACCGTGGGGTCAGCTGTAGACCAAACCCACCCCCTTGTTAAGCACCGCCACCCATGGGCCACATACATAACCTTCGTTCACCCTCAAGAGCCCAATGATGGTCATCAATGTCTGTAATTTACCTCACCACCGCCATTAAGATCATAAAGTGAAAATGAATATCCTTGTATATAATCCAAATAGCTACTAAGTCTACCGTCTCGAAGCATAAGTCCGCAACATGGGTCAAACACCTATAAATATTTTTTTTTTATATATGTTTCAGATTTTTAGCATCACTTAGCATTTTGATAATAGCTGCTATCGAGAGCCTGCATCTTGTAGACACTAACAAGTTTTCGTTGAACCTGTAACATAATCTGGACTAATGTCACCTCGAACCACCAGTAGTGACACCCCGGGACTTTAAGCAGCCGGCAGCATCGTTTTAATGGTCCCGGTGTGAGCCATCCCGAATTATCACAATAATGGTTTGGCAACATAAACAAACAAGCAGGACCTTTGAGCTTAATTTATAAATAATAATAACTATTTCAATTTGGGCAGAACGTTTATTGATAAACAAAATAGATATCGAAGAAAGACTTCCGATTTTGCACACCCTTGGTCCCATCGGTGGCGGCCATTTTAGGTCAGCGCGCTAGTCTTCCAACGCGAGACCAGCGCTCAGTGAAGCTTAAATGATTACCGGTCTCCAGACGTGAGCACTCTCCAGAGCGGCAGCACGGGTAGGAGTAAGGCAATACCCTTACGCGGATATTGTGAGTACCAGACTTTGCCAAAGGTCTCTAAACACCTGGTCCAAGAGACAGGGGATAATATGGACGTGTGTGGGTGTGTTTTGACGCTATGGGCGCGGTTTTCTTTCCTTACAGATTACCGCGGTGAAACACCTACCGACTGTCAGCTCATGAGGCATATCCTATGCGCCTCAGCAGTATGTATGGTTATCTATATAATAATCTGTGTGTGCGTCATGGGGATTTTAATGACTGTTTCTAACATTACTACTGGTATTGAAATTCGAGAAAACGGGTCCCTCTTTTTTAACCCTGTGTGGTACCGATGTGTGCATCGAGTTATGAATGTGTGTGTGAGTTGTGGTGAATCCGCCTCAATTACGTGGGGCAACATGATGTTCGGCAGAGAAACGAACGTGCAGGGGATGGCAGATTGAACCATCACTCTGTCCATAAAGTCTTAAATATATTCTTTATGAAATGGGCCAAACATGAATGACTAGTGGGACTTGTGGCGCTACTAAAATGTTGTGTCTATAGACAAATCACAGTTACAATTGGTAAAGATTTGTGCTTCCCTCTCTTCCCCCCTTTTTCTCCCTTTTCTTACAGAGACCAATTTAGGTCATCTCTTTTGATACATTTTTTGCTTCCCGTGGGCCAGCTCATGCCCTGAAGCTAAAACTAACAGTGGATTTTTACTGCTAGTTTTTAGGACGACAGGCTTATTATATTTAGAAACTGAGCTAATTCCTAGTAGGGGCCACTAGAAGGTCCTGAGGAGTAAGCAGTAGGGGACTGCTTACGAAACATGTAGACCAGGTAGTAGCTATTTGCTCTACCCCAAAACCCCCTTCTTAACGTCCCCAGCTAGGGAAGTGAATAAATTGTTTTTTTCCACTCGCCAGAGGATTTTTAGCTTTTTTATTCCCACACATTATTAGGTCCCTACACTCCACTGACACCATTCACCTTGCACTATCACATAGCCTTGTCACTATATCAGTGCTCCCGCGTAGTTCGTCAGGTCGTAGCACGCCCCGCCCCGTAGAGGGACGGGAAGACCCCAATGATGAAGCATGACACTATTGGATTTTTTTAGTGTGTGAGGGGTATTTTAACAAGCACATTGTGCTCTCATCTTTACCACCTTAAGAGAGAGTCAATTATCCCACTATCCACAAGGCGCAATGAAAAATGGTAAACATGTCCGTATATTCATTAAAGTTGCACAGTTTATAGATAGCACATAAATTCCATCCTGTCATTTAGTCCGTGTGGCTGCATCGTAGCCATATATCGGATCCAAAAGTTTTCTCTTCTCAGTAGTGTGTTTTTGTTGTTGGGTGTTGATTTGATCACTTCCAATATTAAGTATTTTATTTGAGCTACTGAGTGAGTATTGTTCATGAAGTGGACTGCCACGTTAGATTTGACGTTCCTTGTTCGTATGTTGCTCTTGTGTTCCAAGATTCTTGTGCGAATTTTCCTCTCTGTATGTCCCACGGAGCATAAGCCACATGGGCATTTCAACATGTAGATCACGTTTGGTGTGTTGCATGTGGCGTTGACTTTCAGTTTGATCTTGGTACCCTTCATGGGGTGTTGAGTATAGTTTCCTGGGATAATGTTATTACAATTGCTGCAATTGTAGCACGGTTTCAAACCTTGGTTTTTGATAGCTGTACCTGTATCTGTGGGGTTGGTCAATATTTCTTTTAGGTTTCTGCCTCGTGTGTAAGCAAATGTGGGTTGTTGATTAAAGATGCCTTGAAAGTCTGTTTCCCCACTGAGAAGTGGCCAATGTTTGAGTATGATCTTGCGATATTTGTGGCTTGCTGTGGAGTATTTAGATACAACTACTAGTCTAGTGTTGGTGGGCTTGTCTTTCACTTTCAATAGATCCGATCTGTTGATCGTTTTGCATCGTTCACGAGATGATTCTACGACCTCTCGGGGGTACCCTCTAGAGGTAAATCTGTCAATCATATTATTCATCTCCTGTTCACATTCATCCGAGTTAGAAACAATACGTTTGACACGCAGTAGTTGGGAGAAAGGGAGGTTCTTTTTCAGACCAGGTCTGTGAAAACTGTTGTAGTGCAACATTGAGTTGCGGTCTGTTGACTTTCGAAACAATGTAGTGGACAATTTGCCTTCTCGTAGTTGTATTTGTACGTCCAAAAAGTGAATAAGATGAGGACTGATGTCCCAGGTGAACTGTATACGATCATCTCTCTGATTCCATGATAGAAGAAAAGATTTTAATGTGGCTTCCGTACCTGACCATAGCAGGAAGATGTCGTCAATGAATCTCAGATAGAGTTTGCCATGTGTTGACCAATTAGGATCTGTCAATATGTGTGTCTCCTCAAATGACTTCATGAATAGGTTGGCGTAGGCTGGGGCTGCACAATTGCCCATGGATGTACCACAGAGTTGTTGGAACCAATTGTCGTTGATGTTGAAATAACTGTGGTAAAGTGTGAAAACCAATAATTCCATGAGGAATGTCTGTAGATCTCCGTCTAGATTTGAATTCACCAATGCTTGTTCAGTGGCCTCTATCCCCAAATCATGCGGGATGGAGGTGTATAATGATCGGACGTCTACTGTGCACAGTAGTATGTCTTGTGGTTCAATTGAGGTGTAACATGCATTGAGTTTTGTTAGAAAATCAGTGGTATCTCTGATGTGCGATTGGGTTGACAAAACAAAGGGTTGTAGATACCTGTCTAGAAATTTTCCAGTAGGTTCATGGATACTTCCTCTGGTGGAGACAATCGGTCGAAAGGGTGGCTTAGCCGGGTGTTTATGTATTTTGGGTGCCATAAATAATACTGGTGCTTTAGGGTTGGTTTGAACAAGGAATCTTCGTGCTTTGTCGTTAATGGTGCCATTTTCAAATGCCTGATTAATGATGTTGTTGAGTATGGCTGCATACTTTAGTGTGGGATCGCTTTCCAGTGTACCATATACATTGGTAGCCGATGTGTGTTCTTCCACTTGTGCAAGATAATATCAGGTATCCATTATGACTAAGGCACCGCCTTTGTCAGCGTTCTGACATACAATGTCTTTGTTGTTGGCCAGTTTTGAAAGGATATTTCTCTCTTGGATAGTCATGTTCCTCCTTTTGGTGCTCTGTTGGAAACTCAAGTTCATGATGTCACGTTTGATGAGGTTCTCAAATGTATCGATGATTTTATGGCTTACTGGTGCCATATATGTGCTATGTGGTCTTAGGCCTCTCAAGATATCTTCTTCTTGTATCGATGTTGGAACCACATTTTGAAAATAATGTCTTAATCTGATATTGCGTGTCAGTTTAAATGCACTGACTTCCAATTCCAAAGTGTTAGTCATGGTCGTGGGAACAAACGTTTGTCCTTTTTGTAATACTTTCGTCTCTTCCTTAGTCAGAGGGTATGATGAAATATTGATAACTAAATTGTCTATATCCGTTATTTTCTCTTGTTGCCCTTTTTGTTCCTGGTTTCGATTTGTACTTTTTATGCTTCAGCGGGTTTTGCCCCGCCTGGGTCTGCCTGTTCTTCTTGGCCTTCTACTAAAAAATGAACCGCAGTGGGTGCAGATGTTGTCGATGTGGATGGTGTGGCGTCTCCTTGTCGTGTTGGTCGCGTGGCTGAATGGGGTCTGGTGTCCCCTTCAGATGATAATGTTTCATTTTCAGAATATGGGTTGTATGTACGACCGGGGCGTCGGCAGGCGTACACTTCTGCCCAAGTGTACACCTCGCCGAGCTTGTAGTCTATGGTGTCTCGTTTGAACTTACGTATCTTACGTTCTTGCGTTTCTTGTGTGTGTTTTTGAAGTTGTGAATTGATGTCTTCCAGGATCTTTGCAAGCTCTGCAGGCTCCATGGCATTGGTTAGCTCAGCCTTTGTGTTGGAAATTTCTTGTGTTAGTTCTTCCAGTGCTTTGGCAAGTTCCTCTATGATTAGTAGGATTAAATCAAGCGAACATTTGTTAAGGATGGCGTACCATCGCTCAACAAATCTGGTGTTGTTCTTACACAGAAGTGGTTTTAATGGGACCCTGAGGCCTCTGGGGATCCTTTGGGCTCGATGGTACCTCACTAAGGTACTGGCATGTAGTTTTTGATTCTACTCTTTTTTTAAAAGGTATAAAAGTTGTCGGATGTTACTTTCTTTACTGCGAGTGTTGGTGGTATGGGCAGTTTCTTCCTGGATTAACCCATACATTTTGTTGGCATCATCTGTTGTAAAGGCGAAAGTGTCCGCCTTTTGATCCGTGAGGTTAGTAATATAATCGAAGTACATTGTTGTTTGTAAGGCGTGCTGGGTCCTGGGACAGTGGTGCGTTAGTAGTTCTGAAGATTAGGACTCGCACAGCAAATATGTTGCAAATTTATCTTAATTTAACAGGTTGTCGCGTGCTACGTAGGTATCGCTGTCAGTTCCATCCAGCGTAGAGTATAAACGTCAATGAATGGCAACCTCTAATATAGGGGAAGCTGCCTGCGTGCACAGCTATGGGGGAACCTCAATAGGTTTTGTCTGTTTAACTTCGATTATATTACTAACCTCACGGATCAAAAGGCGGACACTTTCGCCTTTACAACAGATGATGCCAACAAAATTTATGGGTTAATCCAGGAAGAAACTGCCCATACCACCAACACTCGCAGTAAAGAAAGTAACATCCGACAACTTTTATACCTTTTAAAAAAAGAGTCGAATCAAAAACTGCATGACAGTACCTTAGTGAGGTACCATCGAGCCCAAAGGATCCCCAGAGGCCTCAGGGTCCCATTAAAACCACTTCTGTGTAAGAACAACACCAGATTTGTTGAGCGATGGTACGCCATCCTCAACAAATGTTCGCTTGATTTAATCCTACTAATCATAGAGGAACTTGCCAAAGCACTGGAAGAACTAACACAAGAAATTTCCAACACAAAGGCCGAGCTAACCAATGCCATGGAGCCTGCAGAGCTTGCAAAGATCCTGGAAGACATCAATTCACAACTTCAAAAACACACACAAGAAACGCAAGAACGTAAGATACGTAAGTTCAAACGAGACACCATAGACTACAAGCTCGGCGAGGTGTACACTTGGGCAGAAGTGTACGCCCGGGCAGAAGTGTACGCCCGCCGACGCCCCGGTCGTACATACAACCCATATTCTGAAAATGAAACATCATCATCTGAAGGGGACACCAGACCCCATTCAGCCACGCGACCAACACGACAAGGAGACGCCACACCATCCACATCGACAACATCTGCACCCACTGCGGTTAATTTTTTAGTAGAAGGCCAAGAAGAACAGGCAGACCCAGGCGGGGCAAAACCCGCAGAAGCATCAAAAGTACAAATCGAAACCAGGAACAAAAAGGGCAACAAGAGAAAATAACGGATATAGACAATTTAGTTATCAATATTTCATCATACCCTCTGACTAAGGAAGAGACGAAAGTATTACAAAAAGGACAAACGTTTGTTCCCACGACCATGACTAACACTTTGGAATTGGAAGTCAGTGCATTTAAACTGACACGCAATATCAGATTAAGACATTATTTTCAAAATGTGGTTCCAACATCGATACAAGAAGAAGATATCTTGAGAGGCCTAAGACCACATAGCACATATATGGCACCAGTAAGCCATAAAATCATCGATACATTTGAGAACCTCATCAAACGTGACATCATGAACTTGAGTTTCCAACAGAGCACCAAAAGGAGGAACATGACTATTCAAGAGAGAAATATCCTTTCAAAACTGGCCAACAACAAAGACATTGTATGTCAGAACGCTGACAAAGGCGGTGCCTTAGTCATAATGGATACCTGATATTATCTTGCACAAGTGGAAGAACACACATCGGATACCAATGTATATGGTACACTGGAAAGCGATCCCACACTAAAGTATGCAGCCATACTCAACAACATCATTAATCAGGCATTTGAAAATGGCACCATTAACGACAAAGCACGAAGATTCCTTGTTCAAACCAACCCTAAAGCACCAGTATTATTTATAGCACCCAAAATACATAAACATCCTGCTAAGCCACCCTTTCGACCGATTGTCTCCACCAGAGGAAGTATCCATGAACCTACTGGAAAATTTCTAGACAGGTATCTACAACCCTTTGTTTTGTCAACCCAATCGCACATCAGAGATACCACTGATTTTCTAACAAAACTCAATGCATGTTACACCTCAATTGAACCACAAGACATACTACTGTGCACAGTAGACGTCCGATCATTATACACCTCCATCCCGCATGATTTGGGGATAGAGGCCACTGAACAAGCATTGGTGAATTCAAATCTAGACGGAGATCTACAGACATTCCTCATGGAATTATTGGTTTTCACACTTTACCACAGTTATTTCAACATCAACGACAATTGGTTCCAACAACTCTGTGGTACATCCATGGGCAATTGTGCAGCCCCGGCCTACGCCAACCTATTCATGAAGTCATTTGAGGAGACACACATATTGACAGATCCTAATTGGTCAACACATGGCAAACTCTATCTGAGATTCATTGATGACATCTTCCTGCTATGGTCAGGTACCGAAGCCACATTAAAATCTTTTCTTCTATCATGGAATCAGAGAGATGATCGTATACAGTTCACCTGGGACATCAGTCCTCATCTTATTCACTTTGTGGACGTACAAATACAACTACGAGAAGGCAAATTGTCCACTACATTGTTTCGAAAGTCAACAGACCGCAACTCAATGTTGCACTACAACAGTTTTCACAGACCTGGTCTGAAAAAGAACCTCCCTTTCTCCCAACTACTGAGTGTCAAACGTATTGTTTCTAACTCGGATGAATGTGAACAGGAGATGAATAATATGATTGACAGATTTACCTCTAGAGGGTACCCCCGAGAAGTCGTAGAATCATCTCGTGAACGATGCAAAACGATCAACAGATCGGATCTATTGAAAGTGAAAGACAAGCCCACCGACACTAGACTAGTAGTTGTATCTAAATACTCCACAGCAAGCCACAAATATCGCAAGATCATACTCAAACATTGGCCACTTCTCAGTGGGGAAACAGACTTTCAAGGCATCTTTAATCAACAACCCACATTTGCTTACACACGAGGCAGAAACCTAAAAGAAATATTGACCAACCCCACAGATACAGGTACAGCTATCAAATACCAAGGTTTGAAACCGTGCTACAATTGCAGCAATTGTAATAACATTATCCCAGGAAACTATACTCAACACCCCATGAAGGGTACCAAGATCAAACTGAAAGTCAACGCCACATGCAACACACCAAACGTGATCTACATGTTGAAATGCCCATGTGGCTTATGCTACGAGGGACATACAGAGAGGAAAATTCGCACAAGAATCATGGAACACAAGAGCAACATACGAACAAGGAATGTCAAATCTAACGTGGCAGTCCACTTCATGAACAATAGTCACTCAGTAGCTCAACTAAAATACTTAATATTGGAAGTGATCAAATCAACACCCAACAACAAAAACACACTACTGAGAAGAGACAACTTTTGGATCCGATATATGGCTACGATGCAGCCACACGGACTAAATGACAGGATGGAATTTATGTGCTATCTATAAACTGTGCAACTTTAATGAATATACGGACATGTTTACCATTTTTCATTACCATACACGTATTTATGTTGAACGATGCAGTTTACCAGTACTAGATATTCATTTATATATAAGCATTCATTGTATACTTTTTGCTATGTAGATTATTCTCACATCCGTGCACTCGTATGCATGTACATAAGCACACTTTCACCATTCCAAGATGGCCCCCACACTTTCGGGTACTTTCGTAGTCCGTCATCGCTATATACTATCGTTTAACTCTCGGCAGAGCAACGCGTACTAACGACCTCGCTATACGATCGATAGACACCTTAAGCGCATGCATTTACTTCTCAAGTAAGTACCCTACCGGACCCCTTTATTAATTTATTCACAGTCCTAAAAACGTTTACGGTTAACCTACATTTAAGTTGTATATTTATTTCTGCAGGCGGAGGACGCTGTAGTGAACCGCCCTGTAAGTGATTATCACACTTTACCGCCATTAAGTTGGACACGGGGTCGCGCACCGTATAACACTTGTTTGTTTTTTAATTTTTAATAGTAACTTTAAGTTTGAATTTGATCACGATGAACTTTGGCAAGTTTACCAGCCTCTTTGAGCACAGTCAAGATATGTTGCACGCCACCAACAGCCTCGCACTTTTTGCCGTTTCAGTTAAAACCTAACCATTCACAGAGCACTCCCGGTATGCCACTGTACACCAGCCCTCACAATAGATAAGGACTAGTCCCTAGGCACAGGACACCAGCATTGGACAGCATGAGCACATGAATGTTTAAGCATTTTTCTGTCACAATTCTCAACAAGGCATGGCATGATCACATATGAAATGTTTTACGTGAGACAATACCACAGGTAGTTACATACAAAATATATACTTTCTTTATTGTTTAGAGTGGAATCCCCTGACGAAGGGCAACAGTAACGCCCGAAATGCATTGGGAAATGTATACCCACGGCGATGTATCACAACAAAGATATTGAAGTATAAGGATTGAATGACCAATGGTTGTGAATAAACAACATTGAACATGAAATCTTTCTGAGAACTTTTTTCAAAAAAAACTTTATTGAGACTGTTAAACAGACAAAACCTATTGAGGTTCCCCCATAGCTGTGCACGCAGGCAGCTTCCCCTATATTAGAGGTTGCCATTCATTGACCTTTTTACAAACATTCCAGGAATGTACCTGCCTAAAGCGAGCAGCTAATGATCTGCTGCCACAGTGGTGATATTTGCAGTACTAAACATTACGTTAGGGACGACGATATGTGATGTTCATCGTGACGGAAAGGCTACAGGTTTTCAGAATTTTTGTTATGGAGTCGATAGAAATGAGGATGAACTTTTCCCATTTATGTGAGAATTTAACCTTTGATTCTTTAGTAGCAGTGTTTGAATGTTTGGGCTGAACATTGCCCCTACTCTTTTGTTATAGAACAATTTAGCAAAAAGTTCTCATCTCTCATTCGAGAGGTCATTAAAAGTTGGTTGTGGTGTTTTAGTAATTTTGCTAAATAACTATATTGATCACTCAAAAGATTATTGCACCTGCACAGAAGAGCAAGTTATTAGCTCCTAGTTCAATACATACAATATTTATTATTTGATGCTTTGACAGCACAACCTTCATTCTCAGATCTGTTGGTGTGGAACATGGAACTGAGTGACGTGGGAGTGATACTCTGGTATCTATTCAAAGTGCTAGATGAGAGTGCCATTCCGTCCACAATAAAGCACCGCAGTGAAGTGAGTCTAGAAACTTGGGCACACAGAAAAAATACCTCACAATGAACATGGTCATCTAAAATACCGTAAGGTAGAAAGGTGCTAAGGTAATAAAAGGTTTATTCCTCATGTGCATTAAAATCAAGGGTTCCGTGGTACTAAGAATATTAATTCAACTAAGGGGGTCAGCTCAGCCAGGTTTTCGGTCCATTGTTTTTCAGGCTCTGGATGCCCATATTTTAGAGTTGCCCTAGGCACAATTGATACTGGGTTGGGACTCTAATTTAATTATTGTAGAATCAATGGACAGGTCTGTAGATAGAAAATTAGGTAACATTACCAGTACAAGATTGAGCACAGTCAAGATATGTTGCACGCCACCAACAGCCTCGCACTTTTTGCCGATTCAGTTCAAACCTAACCATTCACAGACCACTGTACACCAGCCCTCACAATAGATAAGGACTAGTCCCTAGGCACAGGACACCAGCATTGGACAGCATGAGCACATGTATGTTTAGGCATTTTTCTGTCACACTTCTCAACAAGGCGTGCATGATCACATATGAAATGTTTTACGTGAGACAATACCACAGGTAGTTACATACAAAATATATACTTTCTTTATTGTTTAGAGTGGAATCCCCTGACGAAGGGCAACAGTAACGCCCGAAATGCATTGGGAAATGTATACCCACGGTGATGTATCACAACAAAGATATTGAAGTATAAGGATTGAATGACCAATGGTTGTGAATAAACAACAAACCTATTGAGGTTCCCCCATAGCTGTGCACGCAGGCAGCTTCCCCTATATTAGAGGTTGCCATTCATTGACGTTTATACTCTACGCTGGATGGAACAGACAGCGATACCTACGTAGCACGCGACAACCTGTTAAATTAAGATAAATTTGCCACATATTTGCTGTGCGAGTCCTAATCTTCAGAACTACTAATGTTTGTAAAAAGGCCAGGACAGTTCTTTGCTAAAGACAGTTCCTGTCAGTATAATTCAGCTCAATAACTTCAAATCAGTAACAAAACTCCAATTAATTTGCAAAATAGAAAACGTTGTGATCATTTAACTGAGAAACATATGGACAGAAACAACCTCCTGGACGCCAATCAGTCCGGCTTCAGGACAGGTTTTAGATTCGAGTGTGCAACACTATTGCTATTTGTTTATGCCCATAAAATCATGTACTGAAGAGAGGCATGCGTCCTAGTGTTTCTTGACCTTACAGTAGCCTTTCATGGCTACTGTGAGGTTAACCATAATGCCTTCCCTAAATACTCAACAATACAGTCTTATACTTGTTTGGATCCTACCTATCTGCACAGGGCTAATATAGGGAAGACTAGAAACCAATCATTCTCTCTCCACATGGGGTCCCATAGGGTTCATTCTGGCCACCCACACTCCACAACATGAATGTGGAGCCTCTAAATGATGAATTAAGACGTGCGGGTCAGTACGCAGATGACACTCGGCTCTATTTAAGGACAATTTCCAAACAAGACACTGAAATGGTAAAAAAAGACATGGAGACAATGTGGGCCCTCATTATGAGTTGGCAGGCGTTAGGTGTGGGGATATAGCAGTCTGGAATCTCCAAGTGCAGCCAGGATCTCTGCACCTAAATTGTTACGGTTTAGCTCCAGAATGGGTACTAGCCATGCAGATCTGCCAATACCAGATGAACATCTGTGTTTTCCTTGATTCTAGGGTCCTATTGTCTGATATTTACCTTCACTGAAATTTGCTGTTGCTTTTAGCAGGTGATAAATATAAGTAGGGGGCCGCCACACGTCTGGGGGTGTTGGGTGGCGGGCAGAAATAGTGTATGATGTAAGGGAGGCTGTGGCCTTTCTGGGAAGAGTGTTGTGTGCTTTCTCTACCCCTATGGGAGTTAGCGGGAGCACAGCTGTGATCTCTTGGTCTAGATGGTATCCTAACACAGAGTTCACTTCTATGTCTTCTGCATGGGGAGTTGGCCTTTTCCCTACTGGCAGATGCAACACATCCAGCAGCATTAAGACCCAAATCCCTTGAACATCTGCTCATTCACCAAGCAGCTGGGCTAATGATTCCACAAGCCAGGTTCTCTTCTGGGTGATGCAGTCTAACAATTCTCTTTTACCAGAGCTCTCTTTGCATGAATGTTGTTCTGGTTGACCTCACCTGGAAACAACATCAGTAATCTGAGATCTTGGCTCTTGGCTCTGGAGCTCAGGTATTTCTCATCCTCACTGCTGTTATGAGTCCCATCGCTGATCATTGAGAATTCTGGCATACTGACCTAGGTCTATATCCAGAATTTATCCTATTTTTGCAGATCTGGATTCCAAGTATTTACGTCTGAAGCTGTTTTCAAATAGTTCCTGATGTTGCGTTTTTTAGCTCCAGACTGGTCAGGCCAGGTTGTTTGTTCCTCAAGTTCAGAAGGCTGAGGGGTGAATCTGGATATTCCCTGAATGGAGAATCTGAGACAAAGGCACAAAAGAGGGAGATGCCTTCCCACTCAAATACTTCTGAAAATTGTCTCTTATTAGCACCCTGGGAGAGATATGTCCCCCTTCTTCCTTTCACATGAGTCTGGCACATGAGCCTGGTATTCTTCTATAGGACCTCAGCAATTTTCGACAAGCTATATCCATATCTGAAAAGCTCTCACCATCCACCCATGGAATATTAAAAATGGATTCTTGTTGCCTTTAGTAAATCAAAACCGACACTCTCCACCCTAGTTCCACACTCAATCTGTACAGTCCATGTGCACTCCATAACTGTCCTCTGCAGCCTACCCAAAGCCCTTTGCCACAGATCTCCACAGGTAGCTGGCTTTATAGTACAAAGTGGGCACCACAGGTTGCAGCTCATAATCTATTTTTAACAGAGCTTTCCATAGGTGAGACACCATTAAGGATGTTAATCATGCAGCAGTGGTCCAAATACCAGTCAGAGAGTGAAAAGCTTAGAGTTTTTCTCACTTATAAACAATTTTCCTGGTGAATGAATTGCTCCAGTATCATATGATGGAAACTGCTGGGCTCCACCAAAGCACCTTACCAACGTCAGTGACTACTGCGTCTTCAGTCTAAGGATTCATAGATTGTGGACACATGCTTTCTACTGTTTATGAACTCTCACTTTATCTCCCGCATCATTTCCCTTTCCCCCCGACCTCAGCCTCCGGTCTCTTTAGAGATGGATCTTTCCCAGTTTTGTTTGGGAACGTTGCCAGCATATGTCTATAATTACTTGACGTGAGAGATCAGATGCACGCCTTCTTAAAAACGTGTTGAAATTTACCTCTATCTTGTTTGTTGTAAAACCCTTCAGTACTGAATCTGTTGACAGACACTTTTGGTGTGAAATACACTTTTGCTGAGTAAAAACTCAGGTCAACAGGTATGTTTTTTAGTAGAAATGATTTTCGACTCTTAGATAAATAAGATGAGGAGCCCCCCCACCTTAATCGCCTGCATTACTTACAGTACCATTACTTTTAATAATGCCCTAGAAGGTTACTTCTGTGGCTAGACTAGTATATTAACCATGTCAGCATGATGGCCAGTTCCCAAATGTGAACTTAGGGTAGTAAAGTAAAGGAGGGATATAGGAGGCTGGCTTAGCATATGGTGCATACTTATTTTAATGAAGCACCTTGCACTGATGCAGGCCACCCATATGGTAGTTTTAGTGGTCTGAGACAACCATAGAAAGCTCACCAAGTGGTAGCTGTGGAGAGCAGCCTTCAGGCTTATCTTGATGGAGTGTTAAGCAGCTTGTTTTACCAGATCTAAAGATGTAGTGTAGGTTAAATGAAAAAGAACCACACAGTGTTTATAAAAAATAAGTCTATTTATTTCACAACTCTCACTAACACATTGGTATAGCTCCTACCCGGAGATATAAACACAAATACACAAGAATACTTCAATTAAAAATACGTAAGTAAGCAAGCACAATACACAGTGGTCTCCAGGGGGAGAACAAACCATATACTAACAAAATTGGATGCGTACTGCGACCGAAGTCGGAACTTGGACCAGGAGACTCAGAGGAGCTGGGGACACAAGGAACCACCCAAGGTAAATACCCAGGAATCCCACAGAGTGGAAACACAGCAGCGTACTCAATAGTAGACAACGGGAAAGTGACAGTTGCAGGTTTGAAGAGTAAGGACCCTTCCCAGTGGACCTGAAGAAAACCAGTGGAAGACAGAAGGTTGGAATGTCACCCCACCTGTGGATACCCCTGGAACCAGGATACCTACACCAGAGAATTCGGGTGTTTAGGTGCGAAGTGACCACAATGGAGGACTTCAAAAAAGATGCTGCTGGCGAAGATTGTGCAGGAGTCCAGTGGACTCCAAGGGTTGATTCGTGAAGTAAAGTACCTGCAAGCAGAGGGGTCAGAGTCTATGCCACTCGGAGGTAACCAGGAGGCACGGAAGAGCAATGCCCACTGATGTTGGAAGTGTCAGGAGTGATGACGGTGACCTTGTCACTGCAACTGTGAGAACCATGCGATGCTGAGGAAGACCAGGAGCCATGCACGAGCTGTACCATGTCGGAAACCGAGAACCAGGAGGTAGGTGTCCAGCTGGAGCACATACAAGCCTTGGCAGCTACAAAAGGCCTAGAAAATAAAGAAGGAGAAATGTTGGGACCATCACAAGCAGGAGAGTCCGAGCAGGCCCCCAGCAAGCAGGGGTGTCCACTGGAGCAGAAGAAGACCCTCAGGAGGACCCACAGGCCGAAGGCACAGGAGTTGCAAAAGGACCTCGAGCAGTTCACCAAGAATGAAGGCCCTCTGTGCAGAGGATGCAGTGAAGAAACTGTACTTAGCAGGAAGAGATGCTGGAGCTTTTTGTTGCCCAAAGATCTCTGGAGTGCAGATCCAACAAGGCTTGGCAACGGCAAGTCGACACAGTGCACTGTGGTTCGGTCTCAGCGGTTCCAACGAGGGATACTGGCCTCAAACTTGCTGAGAGACAGGTAAGGCCTTGAGTGAGTTGCAGAACCACCACCTGTGTTACTGAGCCTTTCGAAGTCTGTGGGACGTCAGGAGCAGCAGGCTGGGCTGCTTCATTGTGGTGCCTGCAGAAGCGGTGGAGTGACTCCTTCATTCTAAGGGAGATTACTTCAGGAGTCCTTGAAGCCCACACTTCTGTTGAAGATCCTGGAAGAAGCACCGGCACAGACAACAATGAAGACTTGCAGAACAGCAAGATCATGGGCAGCAGGAGTCTTCCTTGATGCAAGCTGGTTTGGTTTCAAGCTTGAGTCTTGTCCACGACGAATCTGAGGACCCACACACAGGTCAGCCCTTTAATACCCTATGAAAGTGGTTAGGACGACTCTGGGTCCCTCCCAGAGGAGGGGCTGGACAGAGGGGACGATACTCCTATGTCCTTTGTCCAGTTGTGCTCCACCAGAGTGGGAGCCACGGGCTCTCTGAAGTGGCTCAAACTGGAGTTTGCAAGGAGGGCACACAATGTGCCCTTCAAAGCAGTCTGGTGGCGCTGGCAAGCACCCCCACCCCAGCCCAATAAACGAAGTCCTGTCTGGGAGTTGGTCATGCCTCCCTGTGACAAGAAACCTATTGTTCTACCTTCCCCTGCTCAAGCTCAGCTCAGCAGCAGGAGGAAAGAATCGGGTCTGTGTTTGGCAGCCAAACTAGCTTGCTAGCAGACCCTGAAAGGCTGTTACTGGGAGTACTGTGGGCTCCCCGGGGGAGCCCCCCAGTGCATGGAATCATACCTCCAACACTGGCAACAGTGTTGGGATAGAATTCTAAAATGTTTGATACCAAACATGCCCTGGTTTGGCACAGCCACTATATCGCGCAATGACGAATGGCCACCATAACTCTCAAAATGGCTGGCTGCACTTACAAAACCTAGAGAATCGACTCCAGGGTTTCTAGGGGTGTCCCGCTCTTGCAGGGGCACCCACACACTTATAACCCAGCACCCTGTCTTCAGGATTGAAAGGCCTGCTTTAGGGGTGACTTATAGGTTTTAAGTGTAGAGACCGTCTGAGTGGTCTCTCTTGGGTGGCACAATACGTGCTGCAGCCCATGGGAGACCCCATGGCACCTCAGTACCATATACCAGGGACTTCTAGTAGTACAGTAGTAGCCAATTGTGGAGGTACAGAAGTACTTACCATGTCAAATTTAGGGAGGAAGCACAGTGACTGTGGTCCTGATTAGTAGGATCTCAGTCAGGCTAGTCAAAAACACACTGACACCAGGCGAAAAGTGGGGGTAACCATCAGGGCCGGACAAGGCATAGAAGGCACCGGGCATTTCACAGATGGGCCCCCATGGTGGAGGCCGGATATGGGCCCTTGGGGGGCTGTTTTTGTTACCGGGGTCGGCAATATCGGCCCCCTGTAATAAAATCGGCTGAAACCAGCCCTAACAAACAGCTCGGCTGCACTCCTCCCTACTCCCCACGGCGGCCAGCCGAGCAGTTTGCCAGGGCTGGTTTTGGTTCCCAGTCTGGCCCTGGTAACCATGCTAGTAGGATCCGTCCTTCCTACAAGTGGGAAACATGAAATGTATTAAAAAAACGAAAACTCGTAGTTGCGAGAAAGTGGGAGAAGTTTCCACTTTCTCACAACTACTTTGTTTTTTAAATACATTTCATGTTTCCTACTTGTGGGAAGGTAGGATCCTTCTAGCATGGTAGAAGTGTCCAAACTGAACGGCTCCATTCACACATTTGTCTTTTGCCTTAAGAAGCTCTGAGTTGCAAGGCAAAGGCGAGGCTCATTCTAGGACACGGTGTACAAAGAATAATAGTTTTAAAATGTAACATTTTTGTTCTGTGGGTACTTTTTGAAAACGAAACCGGTGTGTAGACGAACATTTATTGGCCAAGCACCAGCCCTTAAAAACATCTGTTTGCCCATTAACAGCTAGTGATAAATACGCCCAGGAGAGCCCAAATCTGACTGCAGCCAGTGATGCTGCATCTTGTTGGCCTTTGCATTAGATCTGGTGCAAGATGGGTAGCAGTCTGCAGGACCGATGCCCAGAGGACCAGTAAGAAAGATGCGGCGACCAGGGCTCGTTTGGCGTTTCACAGTCCATGGCGTGACATGCCGACACTAAACAACTGCAGTGCTGTGGCGGGTGAACTGAATAATTGGGTGACGCTGACTCCGTGACAGATTAGCCCCATTAGTAATCATTCGACTGTTGGGCGGCTCAATTACTCCAGGTGAGGGAAATGTGATGTGACAGATAACGTGGCTAGATATGGGAACCATTTCTTGCCTTTCCTTGACCTCAGTTAGTGTAATGTGATTTCTAGGTCTCACCTCTGCAGCGCTACAGTAATTTACTGTGGTAAATGGAGATTTTTTAATCGACTCCAGTCTGTCACGCTCAAACTCGCTTTGCATTTTTTTTAATATGACAGTCTGGTTTAAAGGTTATATATTTTAAAGCATGTATACCCAGCTACCAACAGCCTTTCTACATTGTCGTACCTAGAAACGGGTCGCATTGTTTTCTGCGGTTATGTTCCGTGAAATAGGAGTACATTTATAAATATAGCTATAAATAAATCCTTCACTGTTTGTCATGTGATAGTTTTGAACATTCAATTGACGTGACACAGACTGGGATACATATATTTATATAAAGTCGCCCTGCATGCTCCCGACTTTAGAGAAACTATTTTAATATTGAATTATTATGTAGATAAATAGGGCCTTGTTTACAGCCGAGTATATGTCAGATATTCGAATAAAGAAAAAATACGAATTTACCCACATTGCTATCGACCCCAAAAGGGCTGCGATTATGCGCCTAAGGTCTACAGTCCACTTGTCTGAATATTGAGATGAGAGTTAGAAGCTAGCCACTTGCTCAAAATCTTGAGCCTGCCAGCTTTAGAAAACATTTCATTCCTTCTTCCAGTTAAAAATAAGAAGCTTTCACCTTATCTCATTTCAAGGAAAAAAGTCCATTAAAACATAGAAAAACGCTAACTTCCTTATTTTACAGAACGGTGGTAACTGCTCAGAATGAAAGAGAGGGGCAGCATAATCCCCATTTGTGCGATTTCCTGTTGTTACAAAATTGTAAATTTAGTACACTTTTTCTGCGTCACTTGTGCTGTGGTACCACATTACATGGGCTGTCTAATTTCATTATCTGCGGTATTTAGCACTAAAACGGAAATTAGGGAATGCCAAGTTTGTTGTAACAAGCTGTGCACCTGTATGCTATCATTATTTATATTTAAGGATCGGAAATTAATATTATTGGTGATGTATCACGATTATGTATTTCTGACACCTTAAAGAGCGTGCCCCCTCGGCCATGTAAGTGCGTAGTGGATGTGGTGGCATAGTGCTCTTTTTATACGTCCCAGATGTATGAAAAGCTGAGCTGACCTTGCCCGGATTCAAACATTTGAATTTGAGATCATATAGTGATCTCAGCAGGACGAGGTCAACTTGCTTGAAAAAGGTGTCTCTCTCTTTAGTGCAGCACATGATTGAGACTAAAGGTTTGACGAGCCCATGTAACGCTGTGGCATAGAGCCACAGGTAGATGTGGTTATTTTCATCCGTGCATTAGGGTCTGTGGTACACGTACGTACAATACAGTTAATCAGTGTAACTCCTGCAGCTCGACATTCAAGGCTGTCATTAACAGAGTGGATCTCCAGACTTTCATTTCATCTGTTTTTGGTGCCACAGAAGGAGTCCAAGTCATGCTCACTCTCTAGGAGCCACCCGAAGTTACCAAATGAAGGCTAAATTGCCCATCAATCATTTAAAAGAAAATACAACACACATTTTTTTTTGCTGCAATTTATATTTTTGGGCTGAAAACAGATGATGCTTCACTTTTTGAGATCCCAAATACTATCTTATATTTTGAAGGGTTTGGTGAAAAGAATCCTTCATTACTCCGTGGGATCCCAAGTTGGTGTTGGCTCAGTTGATTGTGTATATGTAGTTATGATCTTGAGTGCCTTAGTGTTAAGATGCCATTAAGTATAATGGGAGGCAGGAGGACAGCAGACAAACCAGGTGCTGCTGCTGGTCACATTCTAAATTGGAAACAAATGAAGCCACGATTGGGCCAAGAGGACTACAATTAAAGGAGGGTAACTGATCAAGACAAATAAACTCCATCCCCACATCGAGTGAACCCCAGCTGGGGTCTGAGATGTCATGGTGCATAACTAATGGACACTGTTCTGGACATGTCATATGTGTCTTTCTTTGGATACATTTAAGGCTACTCTTTGGCTGTTTTAGTCCTGAGGGAGACCCGCTATGATGTTTCGTCAGTAATACTTGAATACAGGGTCAAAACATTGATGACTTTACATTATGTCAGCTGTTCTTGGAATATGCGAATAAAGATATAAGGATACACTGAACAAAAAAATTTTGCTGGGACATTTTGACTCTATGTGGTTCCAAGGTCTCATGTTTGCGCATGTGATCACTGGGAGATTTTTGATTTTCACTATGTATATGTTAATGTGATGTACTGTTCTTATGTATTCCCAAATAGTTAGTCATCCACTCCCACCCTGTTGCATGTGATCTGTCTAATAGGACACAGCTCTTCTGAGGCTAATCTCTAATGCCTCTCCTCATCTTGGGATGAGGAGTGAAGAAGGATTAAATGGGAACTGACTGGCCTATGTGAAATGCAAATACTATCTTCGGTATGAAGGGTGGGCAGGTATGAGGGACCTACATTCCTGTGTAGAAAACTATAAAAGGTAAATGAACTTAGAGGGACTCATTTTCTCCTACCATATGACTGCCTTCAACAAAAGTGTTTTCAGAGAGAGCAGCTGCACTCGACTACTTTGCATCAGGTTGGAATGCCATTAAGAAAAGTCAATACATGACTCACATCCTTCTGAAGAATAGTGAATGGAGGTGGGGGAAAACAAGAATACAAATCGTTTTGAAAATATTCTATAGAGGCAAACTAAATATGGACGGCTGGTCCAGTAAAGACATGAAGGCGGACAAGGCCAAAAAATAGCCCATAAGTGTAGCTATTGCTCTGCTATACAAGATACAAAGCAACGGCAGCTTGCTGGAATGGCAGGATTTTAAAGGATCAGGCCTTCCAATTCGCACTATCAAACACATCTGTTCCAGTGACAGTCATAAATGGTTTTTTGCAGTAAGTTTCCAGGCACCTAAGATGATGTCTGCAACTTCCACGGGAAGGCAGAAGGCAACACTCAATCTCTATGCATGCATTTGCAGCGTTTGAAAAATTGGGATAAAGAAGCTGACCATCCGACTATGAGATCAGGTCCACCCTGTGTGGGAGAGGAAGAGGTGGTCTGATGCTGTGTGATTCATTTCCTCCTTGCCTACTCTGGTATTGGCCATCAAGGGCGATGGATATGAGGTGGCAGAGTGCTTCCAAAGTGGAATGCTAGCAATCGGAGAGTTTATGGCGTCTAACTGCCTTAAGCTCAACTCCGAAAAGACGGAGGTGGTAATTTTTGGACCACTTCCACCAGGTTGGTCATCAACCTGGTGGCCACCAGCCTTTGGAGCCCCTCCCAGCCCGGCCTCTAAGGTCAGGAACCTGGGAGTAACTTTTGATGAGGGTCTCAACTTTGTGGCACATGCTAACAAAACAGCGGCTACAGCCCATCACAAACTAAGAATGATCAGGAAAATCATCCCGTTTTTGCCAGATGCAGCTGGTAAAACACTAGTCAGCTTTTTAGTTCTGTCTTCCCTTGACTATTGTAATGGCCTATTCTTAAACGCCCAGGTCAGGGTAACCAACAAGCTTCAGATGATACAGAATGCAGCAGCACGTCTGCTTTCTAGAACACCCAAGTTCTCGGCCATATCAGATACAATTAATAAATACCACTGGTTGACGATCCGGAATCGGATCAAGTTCAAATCACTCTGCATAGTGTACAAGGCACTCCATGATCAAGGACAGCAATTCCTTAAGGACCAGCTGATACCCTATAAACCAGCTAGACAGCTCCGATCCACTACTCTTAACCAACTAGTGGTCCCACGTACCAAAACAGTCTCATGGGGTGACCGCCGCTTTCTAGTCGCGGCACCCAAACTATGGAATGCCCTGCCTCAACACATTAGGACAAGCCCCTCACTCCTCCTGTTTCGTAAAAGATTGAAGATCTTCAACCAGTAATACTGGCCATTAACATCCTGGGAAAGTTATGTGAATAGTCTAGCGCCGAGACGCCTGCGGGTATTCGTTCGCGCTCAATAAATCGCAAAAATAAATAAATAAATAAATACTCTATGGCAACCAGTTTTGTTCAGTCCTCCAGCAGGACCTATGACCGAAAGCTGACAGATCAGCTGAACCAGAAGCACCTTTGACATCTTTGACAGATCAGTTGAACCAAAAGGCATCCCCCAAGAATCCATTCAGAGAAAAATGAATTTCACAAAATTGTGGACGCTTCCTGTTGTGGGCCATGATGTAGAGATTCACACAGGGATAACTAACCTGCAGAACATCTCTTACAACAGGTGTAGTCCCGACTCTGGCCCTCCAATGAGCAGCACCTGAGAGCATCTGTTCCACTCACATATTGAACCTTAGAGGTGAGTTGCTGCCAAGAAAATTCCTTGTTGTGGTGCAAACTGCCTCTGGTGACTCACCTCCCAAATCCGGGTCCACAAACCCACTCTGCTATTTCTGTTAGTATAATGGACAGGTAGTTGTGTTGTCAGACAAAATCTGAATGACTGGTTCTGATGGCCACTGTGTTCCCTCTGCAGAGTGTTTGCTGCCTAGCAATATTACCTCTTAGTCCTCAGAATTTCTGACGACTAATTTGCTGGAAGGTTCTAGGTAGGAACTGAAGGGGTAGGGCTAAACAAAATTCAGATGTGCCAGTTTGACATCCTATGACACAGATGACCTCATACTATGAAAAGTTATCGGCCAGTGACATGAAATGTTTAATGTTATAAAAAATAATATGAAGAAAGACCACAGTATCAAACAGAGCCAGTGTTAACAAAGACATGTAAAGTCTATTAATTGATTGTGAATCTGAGCCATAGTTAAGCTTGGTGCACTATTGTGATTTCAGTCTGAAAGAGACACGTTAATGATAGATTCCTTACCTTAGAATTCCCTCCAGGCGTCAGACTGGATCCGAAAAGGTGGCGTTGTAAGGCTCCACGTCCGTCGTAGGCGTCGTGATCACTGGAATGACGTCGCAGCCGCTACTTAGATGCCGCCCTCACTCGCTGACGTCAGTTCTTTTTCCGCGCCAGCAAGCGCAGATCTGGAGAGAGTGGTACCCCCAGCCAATTTCTGACTGAGTTTTTGGGGACTTTTGTCTCTGTCTTTTTTGCGTCTTTGACTCCTGGTGTTGTAGGGATGCCCGGTTTCAAGTCTTGAGAGGTTTGTCCCCGCATGATGTCGATGACTGGACCGCACCGTGAGTGTCTCTACTGCCTAGGCCGACTGCTGGGCCATAGGTCCAAAAACTTTGCGGGAGCCATGGGGCAGTCTCTTTGGCCCGTCGGGCACGGCCTGCGCGCCTTTGGGCCCACGGGTCCGACTAGGGTGCCTCGCTCTTCTTCGTCGATGGCTCTGGCCCGACATCATCGACAACTCCTTGCCTGGGGGCCACAAGACCCCCATAGATCCATGCATGGATCCCAGTCGATGTCGGTTGACCTCGTACAACCGATATCGACGTCTACGGCACCACCGCCGGTGTCGTCCGGCTCCCCGGCCGATGTCATCCCCAGTTTCCACCCCAACATGGAGACGGTGCCGAACCGGTGTGGATCGACACTGATGGGGAATTTTTTATCCCTTTCTACTTCCTCCTCCTTCTTTTCCACCTGCCCAGCAGGTTATGGAGGACTGGGAGGACTGGGAGGGGTCTGAAGACCCCTTCACAGCCCAATGCGAGTTAGACCCGGACTGGGCAGAGGATTTGGAGAACGCCGGTGATCTGGATTTCTCCCCAGAACCCTGGTGCACTGTCTCCTTCTACCGTGGCTACAGAGGAGGGTGGTTCTTATTCAGTGGTGTTGCGTAGGGCAGCAGAGGCTCTCCACCTCGAGCTCCCTACAGTGACCGTCAGGACTAACCTCCTGACAGAAGTGCTTCGGCCGGAGGCTTCCTCTGCGGAGCCGCTGCTGCCCTTGAATGATGCACTTTCAGACGTTCTTTTGGACACCTGGTCCAGGCCCAACACAGGGGCTCCTGTGGATAGGAACGTGGCCCGATGCCATCGCCCGGCCCCAGGCGACCCCATTTTCTTCTCCCAACACCGTACCCCTGAGAGCTTGGTTGTTAAGCCTCTGCATCTCCGAGCGCATTCCCTTCTGCACCTCCGGATAGGCAATCCAAGAAACTGGAGCAGTTTGGGAAGAAGAGTTTCTCTTTCGCCAGTTCAGGGTTGCAGTCTGTGAACACCGCATGCCTCTTGGGCCGTTAGTCCCACTCCCTGTGAGATATGGTGGCGCAGGTGCTACCTCAATGTCCGTAGGAGGCCCGGACGGTCTCTCCCAAGCTATTGCTAAGGGGAGAGATGCAGCCAAATTCACGATTCGTTGTGGCTTTGACTCCTCCGACGCGCTGGGGCGAGCGATTTCCACGACAGTGGCGCTACGCCGTCACGCCTGGCTGAGGATGGCTGGATTTTCAGGGGATGTCCAGAACACTCTGATGGACATGCCTTTTGATGGCACTCACTTTTTTGGTGACAAGGCAGATAGTGCGTTGGAGCGTTTTAAGGACTCGCGGGCTAAGTCCTTGGGCCTTTTCTGCCACGCACACTTCTTCGGCTTCTGCTTTTCACTACTTTTGTGGCCAAGGAAGGGGCACCCAAACACGTTCATTTCAGAGCCACAGGCCTGCGCAGCAACAGTCTCAGTGCAGCCGCAGACATGGGACCCGCCAAGGTGGGTCACGGGGACAGCGGGTGGGTCAGTCCACCACCTCCCCTGCCTCCAAACCTTCCTAGTCCGGTGTTTCTGGCCCATCACACTCCAGTGGGCGGCAGGATTCGTCATCCCCTCCCCCACTGGCGAAGCATCACTTCGGACAGGTGGGTTTTACAGATAGTCCGAAGGGGCTACTCCCTCCCCTTCATGACTACCACTACAGCCATGCCACCTCAGTTCCACCGCATGCCGGGGGATCACTTGGCACTTCTCCAGCAGGAAGTTGCTGCCCTCTTGGCCAAGGGGGCAATCGAGCGCATTCGGATGCCAGAAGTAGGTTGTGGTTGTTACTCCCACTACGTCCTGGTTCCAAAGAACTACAAGGGCCTGCGTCCTATCTTAGACCTTCAGGACGTCATTCGTTTCCTCTGGAAGGAGAAGTTAAAGATGCTCATACTTTCTCAGGTCTTTTCTGCCCTAGACCCGCAAGACTGGATGGTAGCGTTAGAATTGCAGGACTCTTACTTTCATATCCCTGTCCTGTCGGCCCACCGGCGTTACCTGCAGTTCACGGTAGGCCATGAACACTTTCAGTTCACCGTGCTCCCTTTTGGCCTTACCAGCGCCCCTCGGGTGTTCACGAAAGTGATGGCGGTGATCGCAGCTCATCTGCGCAGATCAGGGGTTCCAGTCTTCCCCTATCTCGACTAATGGTTGTTGAAGGCGGCTCGCCCCAGGCAGTCGTCTCCCACCTCCAGACTACAGGCGACGTCCTGCATTTGCTGGGGTTCTCCATCAACGTGCCAAAGTCACACCTGATCCCCTCTCAGAAGCTCCTCTTCATCCGAGCAGTTCTGGACACGGCGCAGTTTTTGGTTTATCCTTCCGAGCAGCGAGTCTGGGACATTCCGGCTATGATTCCGATGTTTCTGCCCAGGTCCTGGGTTTTGGTCAGGATGACCTTGAGGCTGCTGGGCCTCATGGCCTCCTGCATCCTGCTGCTCAATCATGCCAGATGGCATATACAGGCTCTGCAGTGGGACTTGAAGTTCCAGTGGGCGCAGCACCAGGGGCACCTGTCCGACTACGTCCAGATCTCGGAGGCACTGCACGACAATTACAGTGGTGTCTCATGAACCAGCATTGGGTCAGCAGAAGATGCCTCTCCCTTCCTCAACTGGAGCACACTGTGGTGATGGATGCGTCCCTCCTGGGACAGGGCAGCCACATGGGAGAGGCGGAGATCAGAGCCTCTGGTCGCCGGCGGAGTCCAGGCTCCATATCAACCTTTTAGAGCTCCGGTCGATCCTACTTGCACTGAAGGCATTCCTTTCCAGTCTCAAGCAGAGAGTAGTGCAAGTGTTCACAGACAACACCACCGCCATGTGGTATTGCAACAAGCAAGGCAGGGTGGGGTCGTGGACCCTTTGTCAGGAGGCTCTGCGCCTCTGGACATGGCTGGAACACCGGGACATTTTTCTGGTGGTTCAACACTTGGTGGGTTCTTTGAACGCCGGGCGGATAAACTCAGCCGCAGGTGCATGATGGATCACGAATGGCGTCTTAACTCGGAAGTGGCGCAAGGTCTCTTTTAACAGTGGGGAGAGCCTTGGTTAGATCTATTCGCCACCGAAGAGAACGCGCAATGTCAGCAGTTCTGCCCGTTGGAATTTCCGAGGCGGCACTCGCTCGGCGACTCTTTTCATCGCGAGTGGAGTTGTGGTCTATTTTACGCCTTTCCGCCCTCTACCACTTCTACCCAGAGTGCTGGAGAAGATCAAGCGCGACCGGCCCGAGTCATTCTAGTGGCTCCAGACAGGTCTCGAAGAGTTTGATATCCCGAGCTACTCAGTATGAGCGTGTATACCCCGATCCGACTACCTCTTCGGGAGGATCTACTGTTGCTGCAGCAGGGGACGGTCCTCCACCCGAACCTGTCCAGCCTCCACCTCCTTGTGTGGAGATTGAGTGGCGACAGTTGATTCCATTTGACCTGCTTCCTGAAGTCTGTGATGTCATTCTGGCAGCCAGGTGTCCATCCACTAAATCGGTATATGCCTGCGGGATTGTCTTAGAGGAGTCAGGATCCTGGGGACCAGCTATAAACAATAGGACACTGATGTTTAGAAGAGCAACAGCAGCATTAATGTTATTCGCTATAAAGATGGGCAAAAGGCCAACAGAAATCCTATTGAAAATATATAAGGCTAAGTGTATCAGTGTAGCTGTATATGGAGCAGGCGTAGGGGGAGTCTGCGATACATCACCCATTCAAAGGGTAGAAAATGCATTTTTAAGGTTTGTTTTAGCCACTCCTCAAAGCACATCTGTTTTTAATCTTCATTCTCAGCTACGACAAGTACGACACATAAGTGACTTAATTAGTATGCAACCCGTATTGCTATGGCACAGAGTATGGACCTCATCAGATCTAATTCTAAACAGGGAAATCACAGATACACACCGACCCCAAGACCACCCTCATCTACAGACCCCCTGGACCTCGCACGCAATTCAGCGAAGCCATCGCAGACTTTGTCAGTCCACACGCCCTCACCTCCTCAGACTACATCCTCCTAGGGGACCTCAACTTCCTCCTGGAGAACAACAAGGACTGCAACACCGCCGCCCTGCTGGACAACCTCACCAACCTCGGACTCAAGCAACTGGTAAACACCCCCACCCACTACGCCGGCCACACGCTTGACCCCGTCTTCTCCTCCAGCAAGCACATCTCCTTCAGCCACTCCACCGGACTACACTGGACAGATCACATCCACTCAACTTCAGGAGAACCACGACCCACCATCACCCGCAACAGGTTCCCCGTAGAAGCTGGAGCAAGATCACCGCCGACCAGCTCACCACCGCCCTCAGCCAGAACTCACCCACCAACACAACGGACCCCAACGAAGCAGTCTGCAACCTCACACAGTGGCTCACCAACTGCGCCGACGACATTGCACCACTGAAGAATCCTCCCAGCAGACCCGGCAGCAGGAAAGCCTCGTGGTTCACCAACGACCTCAAAAACTCTAAGAAAACCTGCCGCACCCTCGAGAAAGCCTGGTGCCACGACCAGACAGCAGAAAACATGACAGCCCTCAAGAACGCCACCCGCAAACACCACCAGATGATCCGCACCACCAAGAGGACAACATTCAAAGAACGACTGGACAACAACACCCACAACAGCAAGGAACTCTTCAGCATCGTTAAAGAGCTCTCCAACCCCAGTGCCTACAACAACGACATCACACCCTCGCAAGATCTCTGCAACTCACTCGCCTCGTTCTTTCACCGCAAGATCGCGACATACACAACAGCTTCGGCACACAGACCACGCACCCTACCACCGAACCAGCGCCCCCCCATCACCACCCTCCGGACCTGGCCCCCTGTCAGCACCGAAGACACCACCCGCCTTATGAACACCATCCACTCCGGCTCCCCTACCGACCCCTGCCCACACCACATCTTCAACAAAGCCAACTCCATCATCGCACCCCAACTCCGGGACAGAATCAACAGCTCCTTCGCATCCGCCACCTTCCCGGAGAGCTGGAAACATGCCGAGCTGAGCGCCCTCCTGAAGAAACCCACCGCGGACCCCACGGACCTCAAAAACTTCCGCCCCATCTCGCTCCTTCCTTTTCCTGCCAAGGTCATCGAGAAGACCGTCAACAGACAACTCTCCGCCTTCCTCGAGGCCAACGAATCCCTCGACCCCTCACAGTCTGGCTTCCGAGCAAACCACAGCACCGAGAACGCCCTCATCGCAGCCACCGACGACATCAGGTCCCTGCTCAACAACGGGGAAACGGCTACCCTCATCCTCCTAGACCTCTCAGCAGCCTTCGACACCGTCTGCCACCACACCCTGCTACAGCGCCTCAGCAACACCGGAATCCAAGGAGCAGCACTGGAGTGGATCATCTTGTTCCTCGCCGGAAGAACCCAGAGAGTCCGCGTCCCCCTGTTCCGATCCGCGGCCACCGAAGTCATCTGCGGCGTTCCGCAAGGATCCTCACTTAGCCCCACCCTCTTCAACGTCTACATGAGCCCTCTCGCAGCCATCACACGCCAACACAACCTCAACATCATCTCCTACGCCGACGACACCCAGCTGATCCTCTCCCTCACCAACAACCCCGCCACCGCCAGAGCCAGCCTCCAGGAAGGAATGAAAGACGTCGCGGAATGGATGAAGCTCAGCCGTCTGAAACTGAACTCAGACAAGACGGAAGTCCTCATCCTGGAACCATCCCCTTCTGCCTGGGATGACTCCTGGTGGCCCCCTGCCCTGGGAACCGCACCCAAGCCAACGGACCATGCACGCAACCTGGGCTTCATCATGGACTCCTCCCTCACAATGACCAAGCAAGTCAACGCCGTCTCGTCCTCCTGCTTCAACACCCTGCGCATGCTCCGAAAGATCTTCCAATGGATCCCCACCGAAACCAGGAAGACGGTCACCCAGGCCCTCGTCACCAGCCGCCTGGACTACAGGAACACCCTCTACGCTGGCACCACTGCCAAACTCCAGAAAAGACTCCAGCGCATACAGAACGCTTCTGCACGACTCATCCTGGACGCCCCGCGCCACAGCCACATCTCCGCCCATCTGCAAGACCTGCACTGGCTCCCCGTCAGCAAGAGGATCACGTTCAGACTCCTCACCCACGCACACAAGGCTCTCCACGACAGGGGCCCGAAATACCTCAACAGCCGCCTCACATTCTACACCCCCACCCGCCAGCTCCGCTCCGCTAGCCTCGCCCTCGCTTCCGTCCCACTAATCCACAGATCCACCGCCGGAGGAAGATCCTTCTCCTACCTGGCGGCCAAGACATGGAACTCCCTCTCCACCCACCTACGGCTGACCCTGGACCATCTCTCCTTCAGGAAACAACTCAAGACCTGGCTGTTCGAACAGTAGCGACTCCCACCCTCCCCCCCCCTCAGCGCCTTGAAACCCGTACGGGTGAGTAGCGCGCTTTACAAATTTATTGATTGATTTGATTGGTTGGGCTTAGACCAGGCCACAAAGATCCCATGGTTGATTTACATTCGCAACCTCACCAATGACATGGGGAGATCCGAGTTTTACGATAACCCTGCCTCCTTAGTTAATATATCCAGGAAAGACCTAAAGGTTCTCTGTTGGTACTAGGAGTGGAGATAAACAAGAAAACGGTAATTCAACACCAACTTACCTTGACTTCACCTTCAATTCAACCATACCTGGTCTGGTGCCAAGAGGGGTTTGATAGGTTTATCCTGACAAGATTTAGATTTGATTATTTTTTTCGATTAATTACATTTCCTAAATCTAAGGACTGGTCCAGAAACCTCTGTAAATGCCTGTGTGACAATCTATCTGACCAATCTACAATGCACGTGTTATTCTTGTGCAAATTTTACTGGGCGGGAAGGGCTAGATGGATAAAACCTTTTTTTAAATCAGGGTACATGGCGTCACTGCCGTCCTGCCCTACTGTTTTTACAATTTCTGAGTGATAAGTACTGTGTTGGTATAACAATAGTTTTTTTAAAAAGTACCTTGAGGAGCAGGAAAAGTTTAATAATTTCTTAAACACTTTTATGGCTTAGCACTAATTGTAATTTATAGAACTGCATTAACTCGTGTATGAAATGTGGCTTTTATGATTTTATAAACTTGTGGAATCGAATAAAGCTTTTCTACCTAAACAAATATGCCTGCGGGTGGACCAAATTTGTGGCATGGGGGAGGTAGGCTACGTATTAATTGCATCTCTGAAAAGAGAAATCGCAGGCACTCCTTCAGAGAGCCATATTCTACAGGAAAGTGGCATAAAAAGCAGAAATCCTATAAAATAGGAAAGAAAAATGCCAGAAGAGCTGCATGGAGCATTGAGGTCAGTATAGCAAGAGAAAGACCCCTAAATGGTCGGTATTCCCTCTTCTGGAGCTTGCTTAAAAGAGAGGTCAGACGATGGAGGGTTCACACATGCCAATGCTGTAGCTTAAGCCATGCATGCCTCTTTTCTCCAGAATTATGATGTTAGACTTGTCATTGTGGATAGAAATGTGAAACTGTTGACAATCTTTTCAGATCTAGACGACGGTGTCGGAGGGCAAAGTTGTGTGACTTTGTACGTATCTGCAAACTTTTGTACATCTGTTAAAGTTCATCCTGCACATCATGGTTAGTTTAAGAAATATATGCAACATTATAAGAATATAATTAATAAAATAAAAAAGTACAGAGATAAAGACAAAAAATCCAGGCGACAAAACTAAAATACATTTTATTTTATTGTAAACCATGTCACAGTAGCAGAGCTACCGAAATATTCTTTTCCAGTGGATGCTTCTAATCGCATATTCCTCACCTTTTGAATTGTTCAGGTACCAGACTGAATCAGATCATTTTTATAGCAATAGCCCCTGTATGCTGACTGGACTTTGTGGTGTCCTTGTTCTGCCTATGTAAGTGACAGCACAGAGCTGTTTATAAGAGTCCAGAACAATTATGTGAGTTCTTTTTTTCTGCTTTCTTCTAAGTCAATCCAAAGCTCCGTTGCCACCTAAGCTGGCTTCCACTGACTCCATCCATATTTACAGAATAGACAGTGTGCTAAGGAAACGACCCTCTAAAAATCACAGTCTAAGCCATGCTGCAACTGCAGGATGCCGATGTCAGTAACAGATCCACACAATGTCTTCCTATAGTGTGTAGGGTCTGGTTACAACTCGCAGTTATGCAGCAAAATGCTCTCTTTTTTTTGTCCTCATACATGCCATCAAAGAGCACTCTAGTTGGAATACCTCCACTTCCCTCCTACAGGCCATTATTGGTAGCCGCCCAGGTGAGAAGCCTGAAGAGGGGATAGAGTGTTCCCAGAGACACGGCTGTATCCTTGTCCCACTCCAATTCACGACACCCGGGGGGCCACCTGTTGTTAGGGAGGACCGGACTAACAAGCCTTGGCATAATCATTGGACTGATCTTACTTCTCTCTCCAGATCTCCAGAGCTGACCAGATCTTATTAACACTGGAATTATCACAGGCCATGTCCGATTGACTAGTCATAATGATGTTTTTTAGACAGTCCGCAAAGAAAGGTGGTGCCTCAAGCTTCCCTCCTAGCGATAATTACTAAATATAGTACAAACTTTGAGTCTGGAGCGTTCAAACCATAGTTCGCCAGGAGACCAAAAAAGATTAGTCTAGCACTTACTTCAATCTGCAGGCCCAATACATCCTCCAGGAAACCACATACCTCCATCCAGAAGGGGCCGATCTTCGGACAGTTCATAAATATATGCAGGTCATCCGCAGCAGGAAACTTACATCTGGCGCACTGGTAAATTGTTGCGGACATCTTGGACAATTTACCTGGGGTCCAATACACCCTATGAGCGGTGTACAAATGGTTTCTCTTCAGATTAGCTGGTTTGACCGCAGCCTGCAACATAGAAAAAGAGTCACACCAGAGTTTCCGCAGATCATCTCCATTTTCGGTGAAAACATTACCCCAGCGTCTCGCCAACTCTGAGTCTAGACAGGTTCCTGTTTCTATGAACGCCTATACCAAAAGGACACCTCACGTTTCCATAATCCTGTTCTAGCAATAGAGTCCACGATTATACTGGAATCTTCATTACTCCATAATTGTGATGACCACCATGTGGATAACTGACAAAACTTGAATTTCGTCAGGGTCCCCCTGGTTATTCGGGACATTAGGTCCCAGCTCATAAGATGTAAATCCACCTGGAGATCTCCCCACAATCTGATACCTGCAGATCTAAGCAGTTGTGATAATTGGTCCTGAAGACAATCCGGGGTGCCTGGAGAATCCCAAATTGGGGCCTGAGGCGCGTAATATGGTATTCGTAGTGTTTTCCTGATATACCCCCAGTTTCTTAGTGCAGCCAATAAAACCTTGAGTCTAACTTTCTTATAGAAATTGGGGTCCCCAAATTTATAGAGAAAAAATTCCTGCCCATGCGGAACATCATGCAGTAATGCTCGGAACATGCGGCCCATGGAGGAAGAATCAATGGTATTAGCTAGCATTCTAAAAAGTTTGAAATGGAAAACATGGCAATTAGAAAGCAAGTCAGGTAGAGGTAATCCTCCCAATTTCAGCCCTCTCCTTAGCTTTTTCCAAGCTATCCTCGGGGTCTTGGAGGCCCAGATGAATGACCCAATTTTGCCTTGAAGGATAGCAAGATCTCTAACGTTAAAGGAAAGTGGGATTAAATTAAACAAAAAAGTTATCTTAGGTAAAATTATCATTTTTATAAGGTTCACCCTCTCGTATATGTTTAATGGGAGATTCGCCCAGCGTACCAGTAGGGAGCCCACCTCCTTAGAGACCTTCTCCCAACTGATCCTCGATGTATCATTCAGCTGCTGCGCTAAGTGGATCCCTAAGTATCTCATCCGACCTTTTGCCCCTGATATTACATCTGTACAGTTCCAGCTCAACATTTCATTTTTTTCCCTATTAATTTTATAGCCGGAGACCTTGCCAAATTCTCCAGCTAACTTATATAGTGTAGGTATAGCTGTTACGTGATCGAAAGTATACATTAAAAGGTCGCCTGCATAAAGGGCAACCTTAAGATCCAAATCAGCAATCTTAAAAGGCAAAATTGAGGGTTCTTCTCTAAGAGAGCAAACAAAAGGTTTGATATATATACATTAAACAATAAGGGGGACAGGGGGCAACCCTGCCTGGTGCCTCTTGAAATATCGAACCATTCAGATAGAGTGCCATTGACTAGAACTTTTACACGTGGGCTCAAATACAAAGATTTAATAGCCTCAATAAAATTCAATGGGAAACCAAAACTACGCATGGTCTCCCAAAGATAGTTCCAGTTGACTTGATCAAATGCCTTAGCGGCGTCGATTGCAACAAGTGTTAATGGCAGCCCTTTCTCAATTGCAACATCAATGGCTCCTATAGCTTGAAAGGTAAGCTCATTGAGCTGCCTTCCCGGTATAAACCCCCTCTGATCCGCGTGTATGATAGTTTTAATAATTTTTGCCATCCTAATAGCCAAAATGCCTGAGAAAATCTTAAGATCTGAATTAAGTAATGAAGTAGGCCTATAAGCCTCAATTCTTTGAGGGTTCGTATCTGGCTTAAGGATCAAGGATACTGTTGCCTCTGACCATGAGGGGGGATAACCTCATTATCTAAGAATATTTTGTTAAAGAGAGTTTTTAAAACCGGTACTACCCTATCCAATAGGCTCAAGTATATCTCAACAGGGAGCCCGTCTGGCCCCGCGGCTTTACCCCTGCTAATTTTTTGGAGCTGTTTTCTGATCTCCCCCTCTGAAATACTAGTACCAATATATGTCCTGTCACCCTCAGACAGATGAGGAAAATCTCTCTTATTCAACCATGTTTTTACAGCTTCAGGACTATAATCCATTTCTTCCTTATATAGGTCGTACATAAAAGATCTAGCCTCCCCCTGATCTCATCCTCTTCCTGCAACAGTAGTCCCGACCCTCTTAGGACCAAGTTCTTTATGTTTTTCCAGACTCGGTCCGCCCTAGATTTCCAAGCAAGAAGAGAACCGCATTTTTCACCATAGGCGAAATGCTGCAGTTTGTTGGCATCCCATCTGTCCTTTACGATTTTATCCATCCTGACTTGGAGACCAGTTTGCAAAGAGGCCAACTCTCTCTCTAGCTGTGGCATAAGGCTTCTAGACGTAAGAGCTGCCTGTTGCAGTTCCTTCTCCTTTTCCTTAATTCTCCTAGAACTATCTGCATCCGCTTCCTTAGCTGATCTGCTTTTAATGATCATCAAGGAGCTCAAGAGTCCCCTCACCTATATCTCACTTATAATTCCAACTCATACATTGTAAACATCATTCTAAAAAAAAAAAAAAACATACACATAAACTAGAGAGGCTGACCATATGAGTCTCTCTTGATCTACCTCCTAATCTGGAGCAGCAGGGCATCTACATCTTCTGGAGAGCTGAAGTTGTACATCTTATTATTCCACATTACTTTTAGTAATGCAGGAAACTTCATTTGGACCTGTGCCCCAAACTCCTAAGTTCTGGCATTCTAGAGCCCAGTTCCCACTGCTGCTGCGCTGTTCTGCTGCCTATATCCGAACGGATCTGATATGCCCCCATCTCATGGTGTGATGTCACCCCTTTCAGGGACCTCCCCAGAATTAGCTCTTTAACTGCATAGGTCTGGAAATTAACTAGGATTTTCCTAGGAGCTTTCCTGTCTGGGTGGGGTTTAAATGGGTCCCTGTGGACTCTCTGGATCTCTTCTTCCAGGTCAATATCTTCTCGATCTTTCAAAACCCCCTCCCTTAGCAGCTTACACACGAGGGACTTAATATCCCCCTTCTCCACTCCCTCCGGGATTTTAAGGATCCTCAAGTTGTTTTTGCGAGCTTGCGTTTCTAACCGCTCCAAGTCCAGCTGTAGTGCTCGATTCTGCGATTTCAAAACCTCAATATCCTTCGTGTTTCCCTGGACTGAGACTGAGAGAGACTTGACCTCAATTTCCAGCGAACCTGTACGAGCACAGATATCATCGAGCTTGGACTCTTTGCATTTGTCTTGTATCCCCTTCTGGTTTGCCTCCGAAATTGCAAACTTAGAGAGCAGGTCGCCCCTTAAAGCCTGGAGAAAGGAACCCAACTGTAGTGAGATGGGAGGGGACGGGAGGAACATGCCGGCGGGCTGACGCCGGTCGCGGAAAGCTCCGGGAGCAGCGCGGCGTCTCGGCGTTAATATGGTGACATACAGATTCGCTGTGTGCGGTAAACTCACCCGGTAAGAACGTGGCGTTGTTGGAAGTTTTCAGGGGGGTTCCTGGATTGATGCGGTCTTTGCTTTTCTAATATTCGTTTGAGGGAGCAGTCTTCGGAGGTTGTACCCCGGCACTAGGACCGGGAGGCTCGGATGGCCCGGGAGGCGGAGTCAGAGGCTGGCCCAGAGTCTCGCTGCAGTCTTTGGGGTGGCCGTGCGAGGCTGTGGACGCGGATCCGGGCAGCAGCTGCGCGGCTTCGTTCTGGGGGATTAAGCGGATTAAGTGGAGTGAGTACTTTGTATGCACCTTTGTGTGCCTTGGATCCACAGTGCCCTTCAGACCATTGCGGGGTAAGCAGGATATCGGAAAGAGGTCAGTGGGAATGCATGTCTCTGGTCCCTTTAAATCCTGCACTAACCATTGCAATATCAGCCGATAAAGCTGAGACGGTCCTGAATATAGTGGGGGAGGTGACTGTACCTGGGGGCCCTTTTTTATAGGGGAGAGAAGGAAGGAGAAAAGGAAAGAGGAGTTTGACCCTGGGGGTACTACAGGAAAGAATAGTTACCAGCTCAGGTCTCAGACCCAGGTGGGGTTTAAAATTAGTGGCACTCTGCATTCTTTAGAGAGCCCAAAAATAGTCGTACCCACGACCCCCGGCAAAAAGAAGAGTACTAAGCCTGGGGGCATTGTAAAATCCAAAGTGCCTGGTGGTACCTTTGTAAGGCCTACTCCTTCCCTTAAATCTTATTTTAAAATTATGGAGCAGGCTCTGAGGCTACAAGAACCAGGAACAGTCTTGGGTACAGCTCCAGCCTCGCAGAGTAGCCCCCCTCAAATTCATCTCAAGAACCGTTTTTCCCCCTTGGTTGAGGTGCAGGAGGTGCAGGGAATGGAAATGAATATGGACTCTGGGAGTCTTATTAGTCCTTCGAGCCAGCTAGATGATCCGACATTAAGGGCTGCTGCTGTTATCACTGCCCCCAAGCTCCCACTCAATTATCCTGTCAAACAATTGAAATAACTTCACAACTTCCTGCTGCCGGTTTCCCAGATATGCTGGAGTTAGCACATGAAGGCCCTGAAGTGATGTCCTCCGAGGGAGATGGCGAGGGGGTAGGGAGAGATAAAGCAAAATGCTCTCTGATGCACCTGAAGGTGACAAAAGACGAGAGGCTATAAGTTACTGAACTCAAAATGCGAGGTAGTTCGAATTCAAACAGCGTGCCAGTTCTTGTCTAGGGCCCTGTCCAGAGACAAGACGCACCACAAACTCCAGGTGCACTTTCTCTGTTTGCACCTTGATGCACCTTTCAAAAGGTGCGCCAGTTGCAAACAGGGACAGTGTGCTCTTGCTCTGTCCTCAAGGCAGCGTATTCAAGTGAAATATACGGAGCAGCTACTTCAAAGCCGCTCTGTATTTTACAGTGCCAACAGAATACCGCCTGCTCTTTGAAGATGTCAAAGATATCCTCTTGCAGGCGGGTGCAGTGAGTGACTGTACCCGCCTGTAGGTTGTAGTGTTGGGGTCCATGAGACCCTCTTTCTCGCCTCCAGAGGGCTGCCTTTAGAAGGCAGACTTTCAGTGTGCTTCCAGAGGGCATGTTTGCCTTTGAGCCCTCGTCCCTAATATGGCGTAGATGCAAACTGATTCCCTCATATACATGGGGCCACATCCCCTTGCAAATGAGGAAACACCCTCACATGATAGCACTGGAGCCACATGTGCGCCAGCACTATCGTTGTTACAGAAGGGGTCGCACAAGCCTCTGCAGCCCCTTCCGTAATACTTTTGTGCCTCGGGGGCAAACAAGTGGGCTCACCCCAGGGCACAGTGTTTAATACGGACCATGATCTCACTCTGATATCCATTTCATATCCGGGACAGTTATTTTCTCCTCCCTTCCTCGCCCCAGCAGGCCTAAGTCTCGCTGTGAAATTCCCAGGGTGCATCCTTCAGCTTTGGATAACCCCCAGCCTCTCCATAGCTATCAGTATTATCGAAAGCTGTAACCCTTGTTCGGATCAGATTGTAGCCCTGTTCAAGTGTATCAGAATTTTCTGCACAACGAAGACGATGCTGAAGAGGCAGATAATTTACTGCCACTTATTACAGTGATGCGGCTTATGCTTAGGTCTACAGAATGATAGTGGTTTAGATACCTCCTCTGAGATACAGTTGGACTCTCCAAAAGGGCCCGCAGTCAGGAGAATGTCTGTTTTAAAGTAGTAGTTCTCAAAGCAGCAGAAGTGTTGGACCTATAGTTACCTCGTATAGAATCCAAGGTAAACTTACTGACTGAAATCTATCAGCCTAAATCTGCTACTTAAGAGGTCTTCCTGTCTTATAATGGGATCCCTAATGGCTCCTGATGGAGACCTTGATCTAAGCTATGTTTAACTTCCCCAGGAAGTCACCTAGTGGCTAGACATCCTTGGCCTGCCCCTGGAGAGCTGACCTTTTCCACTCAATACCTAACACCCAAAAGCTTTGTAGTCCGGTCTTCCACCAGTAAAGTTTCTCCTAGTGCATTTCCCTTCTGTGCCACCTGACAGAAAGTTGTTGAGCTTTAAAGCATTCAGCAAAAGAGTATTTTCCTCTACCATTTTGACATTAAGATCCCTTAAAGATGTCTGCCTTCTAGGGCACCACACACAGCATATAAGATGGGCACCAGTGTTATGATCACAATGCGATTTACATGATTTTCTGTGGACGTACAAGCATCCTTGATGAGCATGCTATTTAATGGATCCAGGCATTTCAGACAGAAAGCCAATTCTACATTGGAGCACTTAAAATACAGCCATGCTTCTTCCCACTCGGTGGCCTTGCTACCATCAACTTATCAATTTCAGCAACAGTACAGAAAAGTCAGAGGATACTCTCAGGTTCTCATCCTTGACAACACTGCCTTCTTGTGACGCAAGAGAACTTGGTGGTAGTAGACGTCAAGGACACCACCAGGGACAGCTGTTGTCTGCTTCCTTTTTCCCTGTCACTGCTTCAGCCAAGCTACTTTGATTTCCCCTCCCATGTTCATGTGCAACCAACCTTGCTTTCACATCCATCCCCTCTCCTATCCCTACCATTTTTCGACAGACTTCATCAGATCATGCTTCTGTTCGTGTGCAAGAAGGGGTGTCATTCCTGCCAAAGGGACCATAGAGAGAGCAATGGAGATAAAGGGCCGGGGGTCCTACTCTCATTACTTCCTAGTCTCCAAAATAGATGAAGACTTGGGCCAATACTGGACCATTGCTTTTGAACACCTTCTTTCTGAAAGACTAGCTCAAGATGTTGGCTTTATCCCAGGTTCTTTCTGCCTGTAATCCAGGGCACTCAATAGTGTCCTTGGACTTGCAGGATGTGTACTTTCATGTGACTGTACTGAAGTCCCATAGATGCTTCCTGCAGTGTATGGTGGGGTCAGATCATTTTCAATTAACTATTTTATCCTTTAGCCTCAGTTGTGCCCCATCAGGTGTTATTGAAGGTGATGGCGTAGTCAAGGTCCTTCTTCGTTAATCGGGTATACATATTTTCCTCCACCTTGATGACTGGCTACTGAAGGTAGACTTGCCACTGTTGTCCTTGGACTGCCTACAGACTGTTGTCACCCCTTTGATACCCTTGAGGTTTTCTGTGAACAAACCGAAATCTCACCTGCAGCCTATGCAGAGGATTCTCTTCATAGGGGCCATCTTGGGAACATAGGGAAGTTCATGGCCATGCCACCACTGTAGCATGTCTAGGACATTCAGATTATGATCCCAATGTTTCTAACTCCAGTGCTCCGGCATACAAGTTATGAGGCTTCTTCACCTCCTCCATACTTCTGGTCCCACGATGCCCGTAGGCACATGCAGGCCTTGCAGTGGAACCTTTATTCAGCGCCAGGATACCCTCCCGGTGATAACGCGCTCTACAAATCTGCATAACATCTGTAGTGGGCTTAGCCCTGTGGTGAGCTTTCAAATGAGATATTCATTTAAGAGGAGACATTCTGGTATCTTCAGCTTTGGCTGTCTGATACCAATCTGAAGTGCAAAAAAACTGTTCTCCCACCTCTACCCACATTTCACAGTTGTGACAGATGCATTTTTTCTGAGTTGGGTCAGTCACCTGGAGTAGTGGAGATGAGGGGATTTTGGTTCCCAATGGAGGCTCTGTTGAAGCATTGTGCCATTGAGTTGCTTTAATCAGTTTATTCCCATCCATCAAGGGTGTGTTGGGCTTAACAGACAATAGGACCATCATGTGGTACTGCAATAAAAGGGGCAGTGAGTGGTCATGGATCCTATGCCAGGAGGTACATGGCAGATTATGGGTGCCATTTTCATCAGCCGGTGGCTCAAGACATCTTCGCTCAGTGGGAAGTACCTTGGTTGGATCTTTTCGCCACCACCAAGAACGTGCTGTTTCAGGATGATTACCTACTGGAGCTTCTGCAAAGATGTTCCCAGGGAAAACACATTCACTCTGTAGTGGGACATAGGACTCCTGTATGCCTTCCCACCTTTATCTCTTCTGCCTCAGGTTCTGAAGAGGATCAGGACAGAGTGGGCTCAGATCATCTCACATCTCTGCTTTGGTCCAGGACTGACGGACCCTAATCTGTTGACCCTGAATATTTGCATCATGAAAACAACAGCCTTTTCACAAGGATCACCTATCTCAGTAGATTGCAGGGTCCTGCACCTGAATCTTTACAATGTACACTTCCATGCTTGAAATTGAGTGGCACCAACTGAGCGGATTTGATCTACCTGCTGAAGTAGAGGATGTTATTTTTTTAGGCTTGGCACCCTTCTACCACATCTCTTTATTCTGATCATTTGGTGAGGTTTTTCACCTATTGCGGAAATTGCGAAGTTGGCCCTCTACAGGCCAAACTGTTGGATGTTTTATTTGTTCTTTCACTGGCACAGCAAGGCATTGCAGTCAGCAGTGTTAAAGGTTAACTGTAGCTGACTTGTTAAACTTGCCTGATCAACGGTCTTATTCAAGTCAACAGTTTTGATGTGTTCTTTGAAGGGTTGCACATACATGTTTCGCCCTGCACCCTTCATTATGTTTCAATTGGACCTTAATTTGGTGCTTACATTCTTAATGTGCGTACCCTTCAAGCTCATGCATAGTTCTCTACTCACCGCATCAGTGAGCTGCAGGCGCTGTCAGTGCAACTTCCGTACACCCCCCCCCCGAATGAATTGGTGCTGCAAACTTGCAATTTCCTTTTTCTGAAATTGGTGTTGTCCTTTCATTTGGGACAGTCCATCACTCTCCCTGCATTTTTGCTCCTTCTTGCCCCTTTAGTGAGGAGGATAGGATTCAATGACTGAACTTTAAAGTTCTTAGCTTAAGATTGAGTTCACGAAAGACCTCCAATTGGATGGGGAGCTTTTTAAAGGCTTTCCCAGGGCTAAAATGGGGAAATGGTCCAAAGCAAACCTTGTCCACGTGGATCCTCCTATGCATAGTCATGCTGTGCCCTGGCCAGAAATGAGCCGTCTGAGAGCCTTCAGGCCAATTCCACCAGAGCCAAGACCACCCCTGCTGTGTTGGCGAGAGGTGTTTTGTGTTGGACACTCACCAGGCATGGGCGTTCATGCACACCTTCACCTGGCATTACTGTCTAGACAGTCAAGTCTGCAGGTATGCCCATTTCACCTGCATTGTCCTGCAGGACATCTTGATTTATGTACACTCCTCAGGACTTCCACCGATCAGGGAGTACTGTTTTGGTATCTATTCAGAAGGTTAGAAGCACTCATCAGAAGAGAACGTTACTTACCTTGGGCAATGCTCTTTCTGGTGGATACTCTCTCTAATTGCAGATTCCCAACTACCCCCTGTAGTCTGTGGAGTAGACTTTTAGGCTTGAAAAAAAGTCCCAAGTTGGATTTCGCACACTGTCTTTCTTCCAGCTTGTCACGCAGGACACATCTCTGAGGGTGCTGAAGAGGTCAAGGTAAATTGGTGTAATTGCACTGGGATTGCGTCTATACCTTTCTCCACATTGTCGCCACTGGAAGCGGAACAAGATAGATACGGAATCCAGTGCTATGGAACGTTCTGGATCCAGTCTGGTGCGTGGGACATTCAAAAGATGAGGAATCCTCAGTAAGACATTACTGAAGCTAAGTAACTTGTTCTTCTAGTTGTATCACAAAGAGAGTTTCCTTTGAATTGCACTTAGACTCATTTGAGATTATGATCTGTTATGTTATGTTATATTTAATCTATAGAGCGCGCAGCTACTCAAAAGTGTCCCGGCCCTTACTTCAGAAAGGAAAGAAATGCACACCCGTCAGGTTAAAAAAGCAGCGTTTTTAATTTTTTCTTGAACAGTGGATCCTGGATGCCCCGCAGAGCCAGGGGCAGCATATTCCAGGCCAGGCCTGCTTTACGCATAAAAGAATTCTCGCCAAGTCACTGGCGCTTAAACTTTGGCGTCTGCATCAGCAACTGAGCAGAAGAGCGCAGCGGTCTCCCTGGTTTATAGAAAGTGAACCTCTTCTGCAAATTGATAGGGCCTAGACCATAAAGGGCCCGATGAGCAATTGACAGCATTTTAAATTTAATGCGAGATTCAACCGTGAGCCAATGCAAAGTAAGCAAATGAGTGCGGACACTATGCCTAGATGACAAACCCCCAAGAAGTCTGGCCGCCGAGTTTTGAACAACTTGCAGTTTCTTCACAAGAAATCCCGGACTGCCAACCAAAAGGGCGTTGGCATAATCTAAACGGGACAAAATCAATGCGCAGACCACAGTTTCTCTGGCCATGCATGGCAAAAAGGGAAGAAACTTCCTCAAGATCTTCAACGTGCCAAAACAAGTGCCGGCTAGTTTCTTTACTTGCGTCACAAAGTTCAGATTTTCGTCGAACCAGACTCCAAGATTTTTGGCAGCACATTTCCTCTCAGTAGGGCGAGGAAAGCCAGAAGGCCAGAGCCTCTCTCTGAAGTCAGTTGAGAAGGAGCCATACAGCAACACCTCAGACTTTCCTTCATTGCATTTCAATTGTGCATTTGCAAACCACTGAAAGTCCAAGGAAAGACAGTGTTGGACTGTCCCAACCGAGTCGTCCTCCTTGCTCCAGGTAAACAACAACTGGGTGTCGCCGGCATAAGCCATCACCTTAGCCCCCAATGACTCCGCAAGATAAACCAGTGGAGTCACATAGATGTTAAACAGAAGAGGTCTCACAAATGCTTACCTCACTCATACAAATTCAAGCTCTCACCAATCATATAAGGGAAATTTAACCATATACCCAAGGTCAACAGTCTGAAAAAAGTTATTTGTTAATAATATATAGATCTATTTATTCATAATGGTATCATACAATACATAAATCATTTAATGCATAGCCATTTACATGTAGCTTCCCTGACATAAAATCTAAAATGTAACTCACAACGTTATACACATAATAAAAACATCAAAGTTAAAAAGAGAGTACATACAAAAGACAAAACAATATGTAATTAAAAAAGCACACATCTGTGATCTCACGATAGTTAGGACTAGAACCTGAAACTTCAGTACTGATAAGTAGTCTATAATTCCAGCCTTTACACGGATTGTGTTTCTACAAAGACCGTTGACGCGTTTCGATAGTACACCTTATAACACCATCTTTATCAAGACTGTATTTGACTCTCAAACAAAATGATTTTGCCCAGAACCTTTAACAACATCTCTTAGTGATAGGATGAGGATACAAGGGTGCTTTATAACGAAGCATAGGAGTGCAAGTCCGGGGCACTAACCTCTATCCTCCTCAATTAATTCCTCACTAGAGTAGCGGGGATTATCTTTTTATAACCGGTTACAGAAACCAATTTTCCTTTATTGTATAAGGGCTTTCGTCATTCCACTAGCAAATTGGTCCCCAGCACTGAATCCACAGCCGTTCCACCTGGTGGGACCTATTTAGTTCACTGGAAATTTGTGTGTTCCCTGCTTCAATCTCGATGTTGCCCTTTTCCAGTTAGGGTTAGTCTGCGTCCGAGGGCGTCACTTGTTCTTCTAGAACAGGGTTTCTTAATCTGTGGTCTGAGGAGCCTCAGGGGGTCCACCATTGTTTTGCAAAATTAAATAATATAACATTTTAAAATTATTAAACTATATACAAATTAAGAAGCAACACTGAACATTTGAAAACTATTTCTATATTTATGAATTATTTCACAATTTTAATATGAAATATTTGAGCATTTGTTTGCTGCATACTTGTTTTTTCATATTTTTATGTTGTGAGGTTCAAATCACACAGATTGCTTAGCCGGATGATCCCAGAACTGGTATGTTCTGCCTACCTCTAAAACGGGCAATAGCGGCATCTCTATGTAACTCTGGGAAGCCATCTTTGCCAAAAGTGAAAGGCAACAACGGTTCCCTAAAAACGTGTAATAAGTTAAAATATCAACATGGTTTTCAAATTTTTGCCTATTTCCTCAAGTTCCTATGATTATATTAAGAAGATAAGAATCATATATTTTGAAGATTGCAATTTATTGTGTTGAGGAACCGGATCCTCTATTCATGGAGACCTGCTTGATTTTCCCTCATTTGTAAGGCTCCTGCATAATTCAACGTGGGCAATATATCTGATAGTAGGTCATCCGCCTCTCTTGATCAGTTTCAGAGGGTTAAAAAGAAGTGTTATAGCAGATTCAAAGAGGTTTCACATGACAGGAATGACATTAGAGAACTTGATTGAAACCCTGTTGAATATCTCCGTCATTTACAGCGGTGTTATGCTATTTTCCTAAAAAGACTTTTATAATCTTATTTGTTTGGTTGAACTTCGGTCACCTTTCCCTTCTGCTGGAAGACGTGGCCCAGTTAGCTCTAGGTATGTTTTTTGCTTAAGTAATTGGTGGTTTATTTTGCTGGTTTTAAGTTTGGTTCTCAGTAGGTCAACTTGACCTTCCGAGGTGAATGGAATGTGTTCCTCTGGATTGGGTAACAATAAAACATCGTTCTATCTGACCTAGCTCTCAGTTACAGACCCTCTAGAAAAATTAGTAGAAGGAAAATTAGTAAAGCCTTTGCTTGTTCGGATATGTCATTACAGTGTGAGATTTAAACTGGGTATGATCACATTCTTTAGTCGAAGATGTTTTTATTGCCTTTTTAAGGTATCCAAAGAGTGAGAACTGTGCACTGGTATTGAATCACGAAATCCTAACTATTTCAGAAATATTCTGATTTGCATTTCAAGATTCTCTTAACTTTCTACACATGGTACAATACTGGCCAAAAGTAAATTGTTTTTGGAGGATGACGGGGAAAAAGCAGCTAGAAAGATGGCTTTGGGACCGTCCTACAGTCAAGCTATATACTGTTAGTGAAGAGCTGACCGAGGTTGTATGCTCAGCTTTTGCGATAAGGAGATAAAGTGTAAAAGAGAAAGAAGAGGAGGAAAAGGGGAATGCAAATGTTGGCAAGTGTTTCTTGCTATATTTCTGGAAGATCAGAGGGGACGCTTATGATTATTCCATCTTGAAAAGTGGTTTGAGGCAAGGGGCAGATCTGCATGTCACTTCTGTATCAGGTTTTTGAATATGCCTGTTTTTGGTACATTATGGTTTTTTACTTTCTATACTGGGAGTATAGGTTGTTTGTCTCAATCTTTTCAAGTAAGACCCCACTGTGCCAGGGGACTATAGGTACAGGACTCAGATTTCTACATGATGATCCATCTTTAAGATATTTTTCTACAAGTGCTGATTAAAAAACGTCTTTGGAAGTACCAAGGTGGAGTTCACTAGCAATGCGGGTCCACTGTTTTGCTTTCAAACAAGTATTCTTATACTCTATTCATTGTCTTTCCTCTCAAGCAAAGTCCGGATTCAGTCCCTTCATATTATCAGTAAAGCCAATGAAATCTGATGGTCTCGAAGTCATGCATACAAAGGCATGGGTAAACAGCTGCTCTGCAGTCCTTTGACTGATATTTTTCTGGACATGGTTGTCAAACACCTGCGTCATAGAATGATGAGACATGCATACAAGTCATAAGGTGTATTCGGGATAGGTTATCATGGTAGTTCATCCATGGGCACGTAAAATGGGTTTTTGGGTTTGCTCTCTACAGTCCAGAAGGTTCTCACTTCAAAGTCTTCAACTTGGATTGGGTGGTAATTCTGTAGAACCTGTTACCTAGGTTATGTTTGGGATTAGGAAAGAGGATGTTGTTCCTGAATATATTTTTATTATTCTGCAGTAGAATTTTTAACAACATTTGATCAAGTGGCCCATTAACCTTACATGCATCTGCAGCTCAGTGCTTCGGTCTTCACAAATTGTAGTTCTTTGAGGGCAAAATCCTAAGATTTCTATACCCATCCTGTAATCAGTATTTGGGTTTGATTTTATTGGAGTTACCATTTTGAAGAGACTCATGGAAATTCCTAACTATAAGGAATGTATTCTTGGGGGCATTCAATTCATCTAGGAAATTTGGAGAAATGTTTCCTTCTCTGTCAATGATATTTAGGGTCATATAATGGCAGATTTGTCTTATCTTTCTATCATACATTTCTTTAAAGAGTTATTTCAACTTTTGGTAAAGACGAGAAAATGTCCTTCTCATTCTAAATCTCAATATCTCTTAGAAGTTCAAGTTTTTGATACTCCCTCTAGAGTTTCTAGGACCTTTCTATTGGTTTGGCTGGGCTGATCTCACAGGCTTTCTATATTGTCTAAGATAGGATGTGTTTCTTTTGAATCTTTAGTAAGTGGATGGAGTAGTGGTTCACCTCTTTTGCTTGCTTGACTTTGGGAACATTTCCACTGGGGCCAGAATAGGCGTTTTCTGCACAGTATATTTCCACCTCCTGGAGGAGTTTCTTTCATAGATAGCTGCCGGCTGCCACTTGGACTGCTCATTTCTTCCTTTGTTACTCAGAAGGAAAGTGGCAAAGGGAGTTTGTTTGTGTTTTGGAATTAGGATTCCCTTTTAATGCAATAAAGGTTTCTTAAATCAACATTGATTGTATGATATCATTGTTTTATCAGGGTGCAGTAATTATGGAAGTGTGATTTCTTTGTATCTTGATTTGACATTGTCTTTGTGGTGTGTCTTGTGGGCTGTTTCTATCACACCATGATGAAGGCATACTGCTTGAGTACACCGTCAATGAATAAGGGATGGGGAACTAAATGAGGTGGTAATGCCTAGATTTTACCAGTAATCTTCATTACTCCAATTCTTCCTTCCTCGTCCCAGTACTTACGACCCTCCCTACCTCCCTTCCTGGGAGCCTTCATAAACAATCTGATAGTGGGCTTTGTAAAACAGGAGCAAACTTCAGCGGCAGTGGAGTTTATAGAAGAATGACTATTGTCATCCGTGGAAATTTGGCAAGCTTGGGAAGTGGTAAATGTTTGAGGAGTGGAGGACAAATCGTGAATGAGAAAGTACTGGGACGACCAAGGAAGAATCGGAGTAATGATGATTCGGGATAACTAATCTAGGCATTTATCGGTTGTCAGAGAAGAGCGCAGAAATTATTCTGCAAAAGACACTGAATATTTTGAAATAGTTTTGAAAACTGACTGGTAATCAGGATACATTCTGGGAACGATACCATGGTCATACTGTAATACAGATTAAAAGACCACAGTCGACTTCTTTGAACAGCTTGCCTCCAAGCTAGTCAGTGAGTACTGGTTTAGTCAGTCATTTACCACATTACCCGATGATCTATTACTTTTAGCTGAGGCATATTTGGTGCCTGGGAGAAGCCTGGATTTCTATAAATATTTAAATAACATGGAGTTAGTGATGCTGTAACCAGATTCAGATCTGCCCTCATCCCTGTAGCTAAGGATTGATCAGTCCTGTGCTAAATGCCCATGTCTGGTCCTAGTAATATTGTTGCTCCAGTTTACTGAAAAGTTCAGGAACGACCCTCCAAAACATCAGCTGTGTCATTACTCTGGTTCAAACTACAGTTTGAAAGAAAACACATAATAGAAAGCACATGAGATATGCAGGTGAACTTGCCCACCACAGGTCAGTTTTTTGGTGCACCTTTTATGACATTCGAGTCTTCCTTCAGGATAGGCCATATTATTGTTCACATTTATCATTAGCACTGGAGTTGAGCCAATTTAATTCAACACTAGTTGTCTCACCTAGCATGCTGAGCCTGCCCTACAGTACATAGCCGTCATTCCTTTTGTCCATCTCAGAGGTATTAATTTTCTCTCACCTTATCGTGTGACCTGGGCACACTAACGCAAGGACCTAGATTATTTTATGTGAGATTAGGCTCCTGATTCCATCATTGTCATTGGTCTGGACTTCCTGCATTCTCCCCTAAACAAGTAAAGGATCTACCTCTTGTATGGAGACCTCTTTCTCGCAGCAAAACATACCAGTATATCAAGCAACTTAATTCCCCATGACAGGAGCTCCAAGAGCAAACGATTCTGTAATTTTTCTCTCCCTTTTTTCTACATTGTTCCCTTCATTGGGGCTTCTACGTTTGACCTCCTGTGATCCAGTTGTGTGTTGCTGGGTAATAGTTCTCTTGCTAAAAATGGAAATTCTTAAAGGCAGTTAATTTAACAGAGTGTGTTCGTCTCTGTAGCAAGGACAGGTAGCAATCTCTAACAGCCATCTCATGCTGCAGAACTCCCCTAGTAACTCCTCATCCTTGCAGAAGAGGGTCATTTGTCCAGTCTGCAGACTGAGGCTGTGACTCTTCTGGCAGCTTGCCTTTCCAGTATCCATGTCCCAGGACTTATTTGACATATTTTCTTCCTTTGCAACCTTGACTTGTAGCCTTTCCCCACGATACTTTGTGCATCTCTTCTCATCACTGACAGTTATGTGTTCATCACAGCCCTGCTGCACCTCAGCAGAGTATTAACGCCTCATCACTGTCAGTTTTGTGTTCCTCGCAGCCCTGTTGCACCTTAGCAGGGTAGTACCAGCGGTGTGTTTTCAAGATTAGATATGCTTTGATTAAAAAACTGTTTATGTATGTTATGCCGCTCAAGGACTGGTGGGCCAACAGAAAAGGAGTGGTGCCCAGCTCATTGTCTAACAACAAATAGGTTGTGTATGATAGAGTTTGTGGGCTACAAAATGCCATGAGGTAGTAGACTGTTGAGTACATTTCAAAGGGGTAGACTGGATGGTGCCTGTCGGGGATTGTTTCTTTGATATCAGTCTGCATTGAAGCAGGCACACTCTCTATGTTAAGTATGCTACAGGAACATAACATAATTCCTATTAACTCTAAAAAGGGCCTCTATTCTAATTTCAGGCCTGGAAAATTCTATATGTGCATCTTCCGAATAAACATGCTCACAACCTGTGTGCCATGCACAAGAAGTGTATTTACAATCTGCCCATATTGGAGAAAAGCAAATAAAAAGAATAACAGCCATGGTTCTCCTGGAAGAAGGGTACAGCCCAACACGTGGTACAAATACACTTATGCTTTCTCTCACTCTCTTAGAACATGTGACACACACAGAACAGTAAGGTAACAACTCTGCTTCCACTGCATCTTCATCAGAGGTGAAGATAAACTTCCACAGAAGTGCCCTGCAGCTTCTCCATATACCAGAATAGTGAGGGACGACTCAATATGAGTTGGCATGGGGATGATTTAACCTAAGGTCCCTCTTTGGGGCTTGTGAATATTTTGTTCTGCCAGTGCTGCCTAGATGAGAAAAGCATGAAGTCTGGCAGTGACTGAGGGCCTAGTCTATGAATGGGAAACCTTTGAGCAATGTATGCATCCCCATTGGCTGTAAACTTGCCTACTTGGTTTAAAATCCTTAATGCGATTAACTACACATCGCCCACTTCAATCACACCAAGAGACTGGGCCCTGCAGCTCTTCTCTATCTTGTATGTCTTTATGTGACTCGTGTAGACTGGGTGCTTGACGTGACGTACCTAAAAGAAACTGCCCCAGGTGGCTCAAGAGGCCAATTGTTTAGCTGCCTAGACATTGCATCACCTCTGAAGATAGACCTCTCAGTGCTGTCCCCTCTGCATCACCCATGAATGCGGCTCCCGTTGCAGGCAGCTCTCAGCTCAAAACTGAATTAACTACTGATATGTTCCACTCATGCACTCCCATTCACACATGATCAGTCAATCAGACAACAATACTGCTCCCACTTATACAAGAAACAACAACTTCATCAGCATTTGACATTCTTATTCTTCCTTAGGTCGAGGACTCCGTCGTACTGCGTAAGCAGTGTGGGCGGAGCCCGAAGATTTTATGTTTCTTAGAGGGAGCTTGGAACCCGCCCCGCTTCTCCATTGGCTGGCCTAGTAAATGCTGGCCAGCCATTGGAGGAGAGGGGCGTCACTCGGTTCAAGACCCGTCTTTTTCGGATTCGGGGGCGTGTTTTTTGCGTTCTTTCTATCTGTGATGTCATCCGTCACTCAGCAAAAAAACACGCCCCCGTTTCCAAAAATTTCGGAGCTTTGTGGCAGCCATTTCTGCCCGACCGCATCCGACCCTCATCAAGCGCACTTTCTCACAGATGGAATCACCAGGAAGTTGCTGACCAGCAGATGAAGATGTTTTACAAGTACTGCCAGAGGCCGGTGTAACACTTCAGCGCCAGCAGCATCGGGGGATGCCTCGTGCCCAGCCCCGGCGCGGTCAAGTGTGGAGCTTTAGATTGAGCAGGAAGGGACCGGGTTAATTTCAGACACAAACAGCGGACCAGTGTAAGCAGTTTGTGCTAGGAGCTGTGCAGAGCTATCTGAGGCAGTGCAGTGTTCAAATACATGGACATGTGGGCAAAGACTCGCAGTGGGTCCGTGTAAGTGTCCATTACTAGGAGCTGTGCAGGGTACGGAGACATCGAGACCTGAACAACGTTCAGCAACATCGGTGCATGCAGGGCGCCCAGTGTCCAATGTACAGCGTCGGCGTTGACAGGCGCCTAGTGTGATAAAGGCGCTGGCTGCGGACTAGTGAAGTATGGGCAACATCAGGGCATGCACAGTGCCCAATGTACAGCGTCAGCGCTGACAGACGCCTCATGTGATACAGGCGCTGGCTGCGGACTAGTGAAAGGGGCTGTACTAGGAGTTTTGTAGTGTACAGAGGTATGGGGCCTGTGTAGGGTTCAGCACCATTGGGGCATGCACAGCTCTCAGTGCCAGTCGTTGGACAGTGACCTGCTTTAGCGCTGAAAGTTGCCTAGTGTAATAGAGGCGCTGGATGCGGACCAGTGAAAGGGGCTGTACTAGGAGTTGTGTAGTGTACAGAGGTATGGGGCCTGTGTAGGGTTCAGCAACATGGCGCAGCCTCAGCTCTCAGTGCCAGCCGCTGGTCAGTGACCTGCTTTAGCGCTGAAAGGGGCCTTGTGTATTAGAGGCGCTGGATGCGGAGCAATGTAAATGGCCAGTACGAGGAGATGTGCGGGTTACAAAAGCCCGTGCACTGTTCCTCTGCATCTGTGCATGTGTAGCACTCCGTACTAAGCGGGGTCCGTTTCCAGCTTCAGCACGGGCGAGTCTCTGGTGAGTTACCAGCACTGGATGCGGACCCGCATCTGAACTTGGAGCTCTACTGTGTTCAGAGGCCTCGGGAGCCGTGCAGTGTTCTGCAGCTTCGAGGTATGTCCATGAGCTCAGCAGCTCTAGGCGCTGCTCGCTGTTCAGCGCTGGAAGGTATCTAGTGCACTCAACGCGCTGGCTGCGGACCAGTGTAAATGGCCAGTTCTCGCAGCTGTGCACTGTACAGAGGTATCGCGCTGTGGGGTTTTGTGCAGCATAGACAATGGACCTGTTTCGCACTATCTGCTGATCAGTGCTGAGTTGCAGCGCTGGAAAGTGTCTAATATAGTACAGTCGCTAGCACAGGACCAGTGTGAAGGGCCAGTACTAGGCATCGGACGCTGTGCAGTACTCAGCAGCACCGGCCTATGTAGCTCGTTCAGCAGCAAGCGCTGCTCAATGTCGAGCTTTTGCACTGACTGGTCTATGGTGCATAACAAACACTGGCAGTGGGCTAGTGTAAAATGTCAGTACTAGGAGCTGTGCAGTGAGCAGCGGGATTGGCAGTGGTGCGGAGTTCTGCAGCTTGGGACATGTACAATTTTCAGCACTAAGCCCTCTCCAGTGTCGAGTTATTTTAAGCGCTGGCCGAGGACCAGTGTAAAGGGTCAATTCTAGGCGCTGTGAAGAGGGATCAGAATCTGTGCAGTGCTCAGCAGCATCGGCCTGTGTACAGTGCTCCTAAGTGACATTATTAGGGGACAGGTGACAGCAGAGTACACGTCTCTAGGCTATACTCCAAATCACACCTCAAATTGTTCTTATAGTACCAACAGTGAGGTCAGCTGGCGATAACATCAACACAGTCCAGTTGTATCAGCGTGCCATGCTCGCAAACTATGATGAATAGCTGTGTAGAGGAACAAAAACATGTATGCGGGAATAGTGTGTAAAACAAAATACGACGATAGCACAACGATGACCATTGTAAAGCATTTTAGCAGCCTAAACTTTAGACTGCTGTGACATCCACAAATCCAACTAAAATTAACTTCCGTATCAAGCCTAAATGGGACATAAACTGGGCCACTACATGGACTCAATGACATTTGGTATGGTTGGATTTCATGGACCAAAGTAAGAAATGCATGGTTAAAGGATCCAAATAACATGAGAAACATTTCGGAAACACAAACAAACACAAGAGGGGCACTGCGATGACCAAAATAAAAGGAGAAGCATTCGGGACACAAATAACATGGGACATTGTAAGGGACATTTAAGAACCCAACAAGAAAGTACCAACAGGGGAGATATCATGGATTCAAATAACCAATGACATGGCAGGATCCGAATCAGAATTATTTTTTTTCGGATGCCAGCAAGGGGACAGGATCCAGAGAACTAAACATAAAAAAGGTGGCTCTGTCTGTGTGTGTGCGTGGCTCTGTCTGTGTGTGTGCGTGGCTCTGTGTGTGTGTGTGTGTGTGTGTGTGTGTGTGTGTGTGTGCGTGGCTCTGTCTGTTTGTGTGCGCGGCTCTGTCTGTGTGTGTGCGGCTCTGTCTGTGTGTGTGTGTGTGGCTCTGTGTCCGCGAATACTCTCTACTACTCTCTAATGCTCACTTATTGCCATTGTAAATGACAATCCTATTTATTTAAGTTTTAAAAAGAAAAAAAATGTCATGAGCAATGCCAATAGCTCTACCTTTAATAATGCCGAGACCATTGCATTGTAAATGCTTGTTCTCTTTATTTCAGCCCTCCAAGTGTACGGAAACATTTGAAAGCTTTTTCTTTATTTGATTGTGAATTATTTTTCAATTTCAGTAAGAAATATTTAAGCATTTGTTTGATATATACTTGTTTTGATATTTTTGTGTTTTATTGTGAGGTTCAAATCACAGAAGTTGCTTATGCGGTGGATCCCAAAACTGGTCCACATGTTCTGCTTAACTCTAAAATGGGCAATAATTGCATCTTTCAGCAACTTTCAGAAGCCAAAATCTTTGCCAAAAAAGAAAGGCAACAACAGTCACCTGTATCTGTCTCTTAAGATGACCTGTGGGATCACCGTGCACATTACAGAAACATGTAATATGTTAAAATATCGTTTTCACATTTTTGCCTATTTCCTCGTGTTCCTAGGATTATATTAAGGAGATAAGAATCATATATGTTTGAAGATTACAGTTTATTGTGTTGAGGAATCGAATCTTCTATTTGTAGAGTCCTGCTTGTCTTTTTCATGTTTAAGTACCCTGCCTGATTAAACGTGGGCAGTATTTCTGACAAGAGAAGCCATCCGCCTCTCTTGATCATCTTCAGGAGTTAAATAGAAGTGTTATCGCAGGATCATAGAGGTTAGTCATGTCATGGTTGACGTTAGAGAACGTGATTGATACCCATGTAATTTAAAGAGGTGTTATGCTATTTTCCAAACGTTTTTTTATAATCTTATTGTTAAGTTGAACTTGGTTCCAATTTCCCTTCTGTTGGAGAATGTCACTCTGTTAGCTCTGGGTTTGTTTTTTACTTAAGAGATTGGTGCTTTTCAGTAAACATTACACCTGCTGCAGTGCTCAAAGTTCCATATGCACGCTTACGCGTACGAGTACGAGTAGGGAAGATGGCCTTACTGGTTGCTGATGGAATGCCCTACTTGTTTATTATTGTACTTATGTGTGCCTGGTTAATCATAGCACGTGGCACTTTAGTAGGTTTATAAATATTTAATTCACTGCTACTCTAACAATTGCTAATAGTGCTTTACATAATAGTTTTTGCGTTTATTCAAAATTATTTTACACGGACCTTTTCATTATAGCACTGTAATATGCCAACAACGTAAAAGTGTAAAAAAAGGTTTGTTTATATACACACACGTTTGCTAGCACATGTGTTGTGCATGTCTCCTGGATTCATCATTTGACCTCTTGAAGTGCTGTAAATGTAGAACCCCTGCTATGGAAGACTAACATTTGAAGCCCTTCGTGTACAGCTCATTTTTGCATTTCTTTAGACAAATGCTAATGTTTTCCAGAATACCATCTGGTTCTGCTCTAACGGGCCTATGGGATCTATGAAACCACTGACGGAAATTGAAGTTAAGCAACAAGCCTGTGTTTTACAGAATTTCTTATCACTTGATTGAGGCTCGGAGAAAAACAAAAAAACTCTGTTTCATGGCATGTATTGAGATGGGAATGTCTCCTTCATGGTATACAGTTGTGTTCTCCTGCCCTGAGTGCCCAACTGCGTGTATCTGGTATTCTGTTTTTTATGTTTTTGCCCCTATTGTCACTTTAATCGAAGTGTGAATGCTGAGGTCTGGGCCTGTCCCTTCTCCTGAGTAAGTCCTAGGCCTATCCTTTGATTTGTAGGGGCGCACATGAAGACTATTCAGTAGCCAATGGCTCAGCAAAAGGCCTAATAGAATTTCTAAAGGAGCTTTGTCTCCTCTTCCCTCACTTAAGTGGACTACGTCTCCTCCTTCCAGCTTTAGTAATGTCAATAAACATCCACTGTCTGAGAAATAACCCCCACTCCATCTTGTGCAAAAGGCCAGGTCAAGGATATCTAAAATGAATCCAAGAGCCCTTAATTTCTCTGGTTCATACACACACATCATGCATGTACCACACGGCCCACACACACAACATACACTTGATATTTTAGCATTAGGAGTTGGGTAAGCACATAGAAGCAGAACATTAGGTGAGTGGTCCAGTAAACCTATCAATATATAGCTTAATTACTGTTTTTGACATATATAGATGTGTGTATGTGTGCACAGTTATGCATACATATATCCCTTTAGAATCAGAATGGAGTAATGCATCTTTATAACTGACTGTGCCAGTAGAGTGATGTGGTAACACCAACTGTTACACATCAATGAATATTCTAGCCCTAATGTATAAGATGCATTGTTCACATAAATGTGAATGTGGATGATATATATCCTTGCTGCAGTAGTGTGATATCATCTATTATATGTGAAAAAACAAAGTATCTCTGACACCATAAATCAAGAATTCACTTTTTCCCAAAAGATTTTTTAATCATCCCTGGGTATATATTGATATATATTATGATATTTTTTGTTCATTTGTTTTGCAAAATCTGAAATCCCATCACGAGACAAGCTAGAACATGACCCACTTGCCTTCTTTTATATACATAAAAGAAAACATTTTGAAAAATGTGATCAACAATTATATACAGTGCATTCAAAAAACTTAAACATACAGTGCTTTTTCAATAAAGATATATATAGCAAACACACTGTTGTCAGACAAGAATCCAAATTTCATATAACATCCTGAAAGGTGCATCAGGCAAAAGGTAGTCCTACTGAGTTCTATCAGATGAAAGACTGTGGAGACTGGTTTTGCTTTCCTGTCCTCAACATAAATTACTAAATATATGATTATATACCCAGGGATAATTTAAAAATCTTTTGGGAAAAAGTGAATTGTTGATTTATGGTGTCAGAGGTACTTTGTTTTTTCACATGTATTAGGATTCTCACCTCTGATTTGTCCTGAACTGAATCATTCCCCTGTTTTTTACCCCATCATCTATTATATGATCATCTGCAGTTCATCTCTGCGTTGAGGTTTCCATGGTACACAAACTGAGCTCATTTATTGTCTGAAGACAATTGCATTTAATTCTTAACTTGACATTCCTTCAGTACTTTAGAATGATCACGTTTTTGGGGGGTCTCAGGACAGAGTTTAATGGGTTCCAATTGTGCCACTTGAGGCCTTTTATTACTTCAGTTCAGGGGCATGACTTACTATTGGAACCAAAATGATGCCACTTTAGCACTTGATACGAAAGAAAAGGACCCAGAGCTATACAGTTTGGGGACAACTCAGAACTCGGTACAACACAAATAGCACATAAAAATCAATGTCCAACCAGAGCTTTATTTTTAGCCAAAGAAAAATGATTTATTCTACCAGCAACACATTAATATATGTGTGTGTGTGTGTGTGTATATATTTATTTATATATAGTTATATTCTTAAGATCTTGCTAGAGATCGAAACGCGTCGTCCTTTGATTGCCGAATAAACCCGCATATTTTCAATACTGCATCCGGTGTGTCCCGTTATTTCTGCGTCCCAAGCAGAGATTTCTCGTTGTGTATATATATATATATATATATATATATTACAAAAGATGCCCAGAGCTTAAGGACGCTACTCCCAGGAGTTCTGTTCAACATGAACGTTATTAAACAGCAGCTTTCCCACTCTGACCTATTCAAGTCTTCCTGACACGTTTCGGGGCACCGCCCCTTAATCATAGGAAACAGCTGCCAGGTCACGGAAAGCACTACACTCTTTTTTCATCCTTCATTTGCCTGCCGCTCGCAGGTGAGTTCTTTTACGGCATGCTGGGAGTTGTAGTGCTGCAAAACTTTGATTTGTTTACCCTCAAGTGGGGTCCGTGCTTGCTGACACAATCAATCTGCTTAAAACAATGTTTAATGCCCTCCAGTGAGCCTCAGGGTGACAAAGCGGCCGTCACTGTGCTGTGAACTCCACGCTGCAGACAAGCTTGGCACAATTCCAAATTCGCAGTCCCGCATCTTCGGTGGGCGGGTGGTGCAATCCTCCACGGCCGGAGCTGCCGTGTTTAAATAATTTGCAAAAGATGCCCAGAGCTTAAGGACGCTACTCCCAGGAGTTCTGTTCAACATGAACTTTACTAAACAGCAGCTTTCCCACTCTGACCTATTCAAGTCTTCCTGACGCGTTTCGGGGCACCGCCCTTAATCATAGGAAACAGCTGCCAGGTCACGGAAAGCACTACACACTTTTCTCATCCTTCATTTGCATGCCGCTCGCAGGTGAGTTCTTTTACAGCATGCTGGGAGTTGTAGTGCTGCAAAACTTTGCTTTGTTTCCCCTCCAGTGGGGTCCCTGTGTCAGTAAGCAGTATTCAAGCAGTGGGAGGTTCCTGACTGCTGAAGGCTGGTTTTACCCCAAAATCAATGTGGATTCTCGGAGTTTAGTAGAAGTAGCCATGCAATATTAGGGCTACGCAGGCTATAACTAAATAAGGCAATGATTCTCTATAACTATATAAGGACTGGGTGAATTATACCTATATATGGGCATGAATCGGGAAAAATTACACTAGGGTCCTAGATTCCCACATAACACAACCTGCATCACCTTTCTGATGGATTCTTCTAATCGTAGATTTGTCACCTTTAGAATATTATAAAGGCCCCAGACACTAGGCCTCAAACGTATCTTAGCCGTGCATCCTCATGGCGGGAAGTGGCATCGTATGGCTCTACATGACTTTGTCTACCCCAGAAGTGACAGAGCAGAGCCGTATACAAGCACTACTCCTGCACAGCAATGTGCACCTCTGTATGCGGATCTGGAGCTCCACTCCCTTTCATCAGTTCTTTCCTAAGGTGCAAGGGAACGATCTCCCCACTGAAGACTGCATGGTTCAAACTGTGCCCTAACTACTGGAAACAGTTGTCCTTGATGGACGAGGACAAGGTCTCACTTTGGTGTTTGAGCTCATGCCACGACTACAAGATGGATCACTGAAACAATATCGATGGCAAAAATATAGACCTACAAAAATATCGAGTAAAAAATATAGAATGCCAAAATATCGACTTCCTATCTTCAAACAGGTAAGTGCAAAAATATCGAATCAAAAATATAGACCTACAAAAATATAGATAGTCAAAATATCGAATTTTTTAAATAGTTAAAAGTAATTTTAAATTTATGAAATAATAAATATAACTAACTTGAACATACTTAAAATACTTAAATAACATTAAAATTAATAAATAATTAATATAAATAAAAATAAATCTTTATATATATATATATATATATATATATATATATATATATATTACCTACTGGCGGTCGCCAGTAGGTATATATAGTTAAGATTTTTTTCCTATGGGATTTTTGAAAATTCTATGTCAAATAACTTTGGCGTTTGTGGACGGAATTGGCTGAAATTTTCAGGAAAATGGCACATTTTGTTTCTGAGCAGCCCCTGAAAATTGGGGGGGGGGGTTCGTCCAGGGGGGGTCGAGAAAAAAGGGGGGTCCCAAAACGTGTTTTTAACATTGAGTTTTCCATAGGGCGGTTGGCCTCACTTTTAGCCCGAACGGCTGAATGGATTTGCACGAAACTTGGCAAAATTGTAGGGACTGGTAGCCCGATGTGCCTTTTGTAGGTCTCAATATATGTGCTACAGTGGATTTTGAGAAATTAACGTTTAAAAAAAGATATATATCTGTAACAGCGGACCGGGCAGCGCTCCAGTACGCGTACTTTTCGCGCAACGGAGCTTTGTGAAGCGAAGCTGATTGGTTCTCCGGCGTCTGTAAACATTCCAAACAGTCCGTAGCGGCCGCCATCTTGTCTCTCGGTAGGATCGAGAGACAAGAGGAGGCCAAAGCGAAGGGGCAAATGACCATAAGGGGGCATAGTAGATCCTCGCTGACCCCCTAGGTTTGATGTGGAGGTTTTAAAAGGGCCCCGCGGGGCAAAAAAATAAAATAATAATAATAATCGAACGGCTGAATGGATTTGCACGAAACTTGGTAAAATATTAGGGACTGGTAGCCCGATGTGCCTTTGCTAGGTCTCAATATATGTGCTCCAGTGGATTTTGAGAAATTAACGTTCAAAAAAAGATATATATCTGTAACAGCGCTCCGCTTCCCGTAACGGAGGTTTGCGAAGCTGATTGGTCATTCTGTCACTGGGCTATAGTTGGGCTACATCTGTCTGATATTTGGGCTACATTTGTTTTTTTTGTCTCTGGCGGCCATCTTTGGGCTACATTGGGCTACATTGGGCTTCATTGGGCTACATTGGGCTACATTTGGGCTCCAACATATATATAGGCCAATGTAGCCCAATATATATTTTTCAAAGTTAATTTTCGTAAAAACCACTGGAGCATATATCTTGAGACATAGCAAAGGCACATCGGGCTACCAGTCCCTACAATTTTGCCAAGTTTCGTGGAAATCCATTCAGCCGTTCGAGCTAAAAGTGAGTCCAACCGCCCTATGGAAATGAAGGAAATGAATGGGTAATTTGTAATTAGCAAATAGCTCATCGCAAACTAGGAATGGTAAAGAATCGCTATTTATTCCTTAAAGTTCGCTATTTAGGAAATGCAAAAAACTTTGATGATACATATGGCGGTTCATCTCTAACAAGATAAGAAGCATAGGGATAGATTTATGATGACTGGCGCATCACCAGGGATGTGTTAGTCATTCTGTGCCGCTGTTCCGTCACCTATGGTGTGCTGCATTTACAATGCGGCGCATCATGGGGCAAAAACAGCACAGATGCGTGATGTATCTGTGCCGTAAAGGTGGCGCATTGCTGGAGTTGTATCGCAAGTGTGATGAAGCTCCAGCAAGGGTCGGGGGTGCCCCTGTCGCAGGGTTTCTGTTCTCACACAGAACTGTGGACAGAGGATTGGAACCTCGGCGAATTAGGGTGCCCCAAAACTCACCTTAGTAATCAAAAACCCCTTAGCAAGCTAGGTACAGTGTCACATTGGATATAACAAACTCTCAATGTTTAGACAATCCAGAATATGAACTTATAGTACCTCAGGATACGTGGAACTCATGAACAGTCGGTCGTTATATATTTCTTAGAAACCAGAACATGGAGTTAAGAAGAACACATGTGTATTTGAAATGTTTATTTACTAATGCCGTCTTCTCAGGCGTAGTATCTTAGATAATACAAGTACACATATTATCAGTAGCAAAATTACCAGCATAGTTACTAGTACATAAAAAGCGAATGGTGACAGTATGTTAACATGCTGTAAATGAATAAGAGTTAGCAACACTTATAAGCAGCCACGGGCCGTGGAGGGAGTTACGGTGGGGCAGGGAGGCGGGGAGGGGCAGGGTGGAGAGGGCTCCACCCTGCCCCTCCCCCTCCCCGCCTCCCTGCCCCACCGTAACTCCCTCCACGGCCCGCGGCTGCTTATATCTCACCCTCCCTAATACACATATTATATTATTTGCTAAGAAGGTCTGTTTGTGTTGGTTTAGGGCGTGCCCATACTTTAGTGTCTTAGATTTGAAGGAATCACATCAGCATACACCAGCTCTCTCTTCATGTGAACCGCATCAACTGTTGTGTATGTGTGTTCGGCAAAGCAATATAAAACCCGCCTCATGCCCAGAATTGGCAGAAGCTGCACTTATGTTATGAGTATGAAGTCGTGGAGATCAGACCTCATAACAATTCTGTATCGTGTTGTTCTTGAAACTTCAGCACTCGCTGTACAGATATAGTTTAACAAGCAAAGCAGATAGTAGAGCAATAACATATTATTCTCATGTAAACCACGATGAACTACTAGGTTGAAAGCTAAAGCAACAACTAAGTGTCGTGTGCAGAAGTTGCAAAAAAGGAAAAATGGCGTTTAAACCGGTAATGAGCCCATGCTAACTTAACACGGTGTAAAGATATCCAGGACATAGATGACACCTCCCCATGATCCGGAAACGAACTGAATAAGATAATAGAAGTGCCATCTCATGAGAGCAGATTGCAACTTTATATGTGGATGGTCCGCAAGGTAAAACATTAAAAACTAGGAAAATTTAATGCTAAAGAAAAATAAAACAGCCAAGTACTTTATCGAGTCTTAAGCCAATAGGCAAGCTAAATAATAAAAACTTGACAAATAAGTCAATGAATTGTCAATGAAATGCTAGTACTCAGCATATCAAACATGAAAAAGGTCTATGACATAACTGTGTATGCAAAATAAGCTGCAACAGCCTCCAATAGGAAGTCACCGTCTTCATCCGAAAAGAGTTCAGCCATCCAATTTAAAAGCGGAAAAGAACATACGTGCTCTCCCAGCACCGGATCCTCTATCACCATCAGAGGACAGCTCGGTGGGTTTTCAAGAAAGCTCTGTTCCAAGAAAGACTGTGTTGCCGCCAGTAAATTCCAGGGACCAATTAGTCCATGCATCAATGCCACAGCCATAATCCTTTCGCCAGGACAAACCAACTCGTGAGTAATGATAGGAGTCATCAGCTGATTAAAGTCGACGTCAGGAGAAACCGGTCCGCAGAGACACAAATCAATGGCCCAATCGAAATCACAGGTCAGGCAGTGAAATACAGGCTGGACACAGGTGAAGTAGGAGAATCGAAAAGATAATCCATATGCCGTGCTTAATATCGCCAACGGCATTGTGCCATAATATTCTAGCATGCGATTGCGGAACAGTGTCAGCAGCTGCAGGGCGGGAGCTTGCACAGGAGGGACATCCATATTTAAAAATGTAAAAAAGCACAAGAGCGTCCGCTGGTAATGCAAGTAAAAATGGGAATCCACGAAGCACAGTGGCAAAAATAGAATGAAAGAAAGCAGGGATGGCTCCAAAGATTTTCTCAAATGAAGTCACGAGACCACTGGTAACAACTTTAAAAAAGTGCGCCAGGGCCTTTGTGGAGGACGCGTTAAAGATAGTCCGAACCATCTTGCTGAAATGGAAAGGCGAATCAGTATTGAAAAGGGTCTGCACCTCTGTACGGGTGTTCGCTATGTGAAGCACGAAAGTTTCACGGGCCGAACTCAAGGCCACCTCTCTCTGAGACAAAAGAGCTCTTATTCTTGCCATGCCGTTGAAATCTGCTCCCAAGGTTGGTATTTGTGGCCAGATTGAAAACTCCCTATGTTCATGTGTGGGAGGAAATAGAACATTTCTGCAGCAAATAACCCGTTCACTTACTGTTACGATAAAAGGAATACTTTTAATTAACCCAGAACAATCTTCATTATTGAGCATCAAATAACTACCATTTTCCAACAACTTGAACGTGGGGATGATAGCAGGAACTGGCGTGCCTTGCAACACGCAAGCCATATTTGGTCGGTGTTTGTTGCATGAACCGTGTAACTGTATGTGCCTACACATTAGTGAATGATCTGGCGTCTCAGTGCATTCCTCTCCATTCAGATAAACTTCTTGATCATCTTTGAAACATCTGTATGTGTATGGAAGCGACCAGACCTCATGAAGAAAAGCACTACCTAAAGGTTCATAACGACCTATTGGTATATATTTCATACAATTTGAAAACTTATATAAAGCAAAAGGCAGCGTTATTAAACCGTGGATAAGGCACGTTGCCAAAAAACCCGCAATCCTCTGCTGATGATGTCACTGAGCATGTCATGAATGATGTAATATGTGACATCATCAGCAGTGGATTACGGGTAATAGTATCTCTAGTTTACTCCCCTATAGCTGTCTTTCTTTTAACATAAGTGTCTGTTTCCTTCCCTTATACTTACTGTTCTTTTTTTAAAAAAAAAATTTTGGTTCACTTCCGGTTCGCGTACCGGCGAGCGAACTGGGAAGCGAACTACGAGAAATAGAGGTTGGCACAGTTCCAAATATTGTACCAATTTTTTAATAACGGGGAGGTAGTTCTGAAAAGAACTTTTTTTTTATTGTTTTTGTTGTTTTATATTTTTTTTATTATTTTTCTGAACATTTTTTTACTTTTTTTGAATTTTTCTGAACAGTTTTATATTTTTTTGGGTTTTTCTTGGAAGGGGCAATGAAAACGATTCATTGTAAAGGGCTCAACAGGAGCAACAAAACAAAAAAAAAGTATTTATTATTTGGGGCGTTTCGTACAAACTTGCATATGATAGTCAATAGCTCTGTTGATCAGAGTGATGCTTCTTTCTCCGTAGCAAATGAATCCACTGCAATATACGCAGACTTGTTTTACTTCATGAAATCTCGTTTGTATATTTGGCACCATCTCCCTGCCCTCTGGTCCCGTTACTTCCGGTACAACAGATCTTCTGGCCATAATAGGGAGATTATCTAGGTCGTTACGAAACTGTGCAGCACTGTAGTTGTTAGGATGCCACCTAGTCATATGGCGATGCATTGTGTAGTTTCCGAAACTGTATTTTTTGTCGGTCCCTCTGGACAGTCTATCTTGACATATAAGGCAAGTTACGTATCTTGCATTTACTTTTTTCTGACCTTTGGGAATTTTAAAAAATTGCCAAATGAAGTTTTCTTTCCGGTGAGACGTCCTGGGCTCCTCAGGCAAAAAGTGCCTCTCTTCGTGCTCGTCGTCCTGTTCCTCTTCTTCCTCTTCTTGCTGAATTATAACTTGAGCAGGTGGTCCACTCTTCCTTGGATGTGGTGGAGGTGGTGGGGAAGCACCAGCTGAAGCTACTAAAGAAGCCATTGCTCACTGGTAACAAAGGGTCTTTCTCTCACAATGATGAAAGTCAGAGTGAGGAAAGAAGGAGGGATTTTCATCATTTGGGAAAAACAATAGTTCTCAACCAATGAAAAGTGTTCATTTTAGATTATATGACCTAGTCTTACATCATTAGGAAACCAAAAGTGAAATGAACCAATGAAAAGTGTTATTACCAAGTCACATGACCTGCTGTGTTTACGTTAAGCGCTTTGCAGGGCCTCCCGGTTTGCTTCCAGAAACCTGTGCTTTGCGACTCGGTAAGCGTACCAGTTCGCTAACGTAGCACGTCATATGACGTATCACGCGACAACGCGAAACGTCATGCGGACGGGAGGCGTCACGATGTTGTTTTCTAACGCGGCAGTTGCGGTAAAGAAACGTTTACCGGCTCGCGGTCTATTTCGCGGCATCAAGGTCAGCTAACGGGAAGCTTCCCGATTCGCGAAGCGGGAACGAAGAAAAAAAAATATTTAAAAAAAAAATTATTAATAAACATATAAAATATATTTTTGGATTTAAAGAAGAATACATTTTACAGCTACAGATATTAGCTGTTAAAAAACCAATGAAATTCACTGAAAAAAACCATAGGTTATAGACCATATATAGTTAGGAATTAGCATTTAGAAAACCTTATTTTACTCACACAAAACCATTGAAATTCCATATATAGTTAGTTGCACTAACTATATATCGCGCACCCGCAATCCACTGCTGATGATGTCACATATTACATCATTCATGACATGGTCAGTGACATCACTGATGACATCACTGATGACATCTCAAATGACATCACTGATGACATCACTGATGACATCTCAAATGACATCACTGATGACATCATGACACACCAATACCAGTTACTACATACGCACTCACTGATTCCTACGTCTACACACACATTCACTCATTCACCCATACAATCACTCATACATACAGTCACTCATTATTACAACACTATCATATGCACTCATACACCTATGCAGACAGTCACACACTGCCACTCATCCATGGAGTTACTCACACACCAAGTCAGTCCTGTAAAGAATCAATCACACTTCCATTTCTTCATCTATACAGTTAAACACAGAACACCATACTTCAGTGACATCACTGATGACATCACTAATGACATCTGAAATGACATCACTGATGACATCTCAAATGACATCACTGATGACATCATGACACACCAATACCAGTTACTACATACGCACTCACTGATTCCTACGTCTACACACACATTCACTCATTCACCCATACAATTACTCATACATACAGTCAGTTATTATTAGAACACTATCATATGCACTCATACACCTAGTCAGTCCTGTGAAGAATCAATCACACTTCGATTTCCTCATCTATAGTTAAACACAGAACACCATACTTTTCACACATATACTAACACATACTTACTCTCTTGTACAATCACTGATACAAGTACACATTGATATGCACAGCGTCACACACCTCCCAGCCAGCCACACACACACTCAGTCTTCCATCCATCCAGTCATTCTTTAATATGTAAAACGTATTTAAACTTTACAAAAACACACAGACACTAGATGATGTCATCAGTGATGTCATCAGTGATGTCACTGACCATGTCATGAATGATGTAATATGTGACATCATCAGCAGTGGATTGCGGGTGCGCGATATATAGTTAGTGCAACTAACTATATATGGAATTTCAATGGTTTTGTGTGAGTAAAATAAGGTTTTCTAAATGCTGATTCCTAACTATATATGGTCTATAACCTATGGGTTTTTTCAGTGAATATATATATATATAAATATATAAACATAGTATTAATAAAAAATATACAATATATTTACCATAGGATAGCGAGAGGGTTAAATTTGCTATTACCACTCCAGTGAGTGCAACAGTGGAAAAAACATTGGATAGCATAGCAGTAAAAATTACTATTCCCACTCCAGTGAGTGCAACAGTAGGGAAAGCGTTGAATAGCGGGAGGGTAAAAATTACTATTCCCACTCCAGAGAGTGCAACAGTAGGGAAAGCGTTGGATAGCGTAGGGGTAAAAATTACTATTCCCACTCCAGAGAGTGCAACAGTAAGGAAAGCGTGGATAGCGTAGGGGTACAAATTACTATTCCCACTCCAGTGAGTGCAACAGTAGGGAAAGCGTTGGATAGCGTAGGGGTAAAAATTACTATTTCCACTCCAGTGAGTGCATCAGTAGGTAAAGCGTTGGATAGCGGGAGGGTAAAAATTACTATTCCCAGTCCAGAAAGTGCAACAGTAGGGAAAGCGTTGGAAAGCATAGGGGTAAAAATTATTATTCCCACTTCAGTGAGTGCAACAGTAGGGAAAGTTTTGGATAGCATAGGGGTAAAAATTACTATTCGCACTCCAATTAGTGCAACAGTAGGGAAAGCGTTGGATAGCGGGACTCCCCCCCGACGCGGCCGGGGGTTCAGGTGGCACCGCCCACGCGGCTCCGTCGGAGTCGCAGGCGCCGCGTCCGGCCTCATACCCTCCAGTCCCTGGGCCTAACGCGGCACCGGAGGAGATCCAGCTGTTCCTCATGGCCATGAGGTCCCTCTCTCCTCCGACGGGCTGCGTGGCGCCTTCGGGCCCAGCGGACCCGTCTGGGGGGTCCTAGCGGGTCGGGGGCTTCGGTCCCGACGACGTCGGGTGCTTCGACTGTGACGCCGCTGGCGCCTTCGGGCCCGGCGCCGGAGGGCCCCGCTGGATCCGGTTCCGGATCCGGGTCGTTGCCGGTGGACTTAACGACCTCCCCGGCACCGACCCCTCAGGTGTCACCCCCGGCGCCGTCCTCGGGCGGCGCCGTCCCCGACGCCTCCCTCGACCCGGTTCCGGCACCGGAGCGGCGCCGTTCGGAGAGTTCACTTTCCATGAACCGGCCCATTCTTTGCTAACCCTGAGTACCAGGAGATGGGTGATGAGGAGGATTGGGAGGGGTCTGAGGACCCTCTGGCACGCGAATGCCAGTCTCAAGAGGACTGGGCAGGTGAACTTGGGGAGGCCAGTGGTATAGACACTTCGCCTGACACTGGCTTTGTCTCACCTCCTACCCTGGCTACGGAGGAGGGGGCAACCTATAGTGTGATGTTGATGAGGCAGCCAAGGCCTTGGGCCTTGAGCTCCCCGTCGCGGCCGTGAAGACTAACCTCCTCACCGAGGTCCTTAAGCCGCAGTCATGCTCAGCCGAGCCTCTGCTGCCGTTTAACGAGGCCTTAACCGACGTTCTTTTGGGCACTTGGTCCAAGCCCGCTACGGGTTCGCCCGTAGATAGGAACGTGGCCAGACGCCACCGCCCGGCCCCGGACAACCCATGTTTCCTGTCCACCCACCCCCGAGAGCCTGGTCATCCAAGCCTCCAATTCCCAGACCGCATTCCCTTCGGCTCCGCCGGACAGGGAATCCAAGAGGTACGAGCAGTGCGGTAAAAAGATCTTCTACTCCTTTAGTCTGGGACTACGGTCTTCCAACACCGCATGCCTCTTGGGCCACTACACCCACTCTCTGTGGGATACGGTTGCGGAAGTGCTGCCAGAGTGTCCGTTGGAGGTACGGGCCAAACTCGGCCTAGCCCTTGTGGAGGGCCGGGATGCAGCCAGATATTCTATCCGGTGTGGGCTGGATACCACCGACTCACTAGGTAGAGCGATGGCAACGACGGTGGCGGTCAGACGCCACGCCTGGTTGAGGTCCGCCAACTTTTCGGCCGATGTCCAAAACACACTGATGGACATGCCGTTTGATGGCCGTCGCCTTTTTGGTGACAAGGCAGACCATGCGCTTGAGCGCTTTAAGGACTCCAGGGCTACGGCCAAGTCCTTGGGCCTCTCGGCCCCGCGCCAGCAATCGGCTGCCTTTCACTCCTTTCGTGGCCACGGAAGGGGTTAACCACATGTGCTGCCAGCCACGCTCCGCAGGGTAATACCCAACACGGTGGCGGCTGTGGAAACCGCCGTGGCGGCGATTGGGGACAACGGCGAGGTCAGTCCACACCGCATCCGCCTCAAAACCCTCCTAGTCCGTGCTTTCAGGCCCATGTGACGCCAGTGGGGGGCAGGGTCCGCCATCACCTCCTCCACTGGCGCACTGTCACGTCGGACAGGTGGGTGCTGCAGATCGTCCGAAGGGGCTACTCCCTCCCCTTCAAGACGACTCCTCCAGCCATGCCACTGCAGAACCACCGTGTATCGGGGGATCATTTGCGACTTCAGCAGGAGGAAGTTACGGCCCTCTTGGCCAAGGGGGCCATCGAGCGCATTCCTGGGCCAGAAGTAGGGTGTGGTTGCTACTCCCACTACTTTCTGGTACCCAAGAAGGGCAAAGGGGGCCTACGCCCTATCTTGGACCTAAGAAACGTCAACGGCTTCCTCCGGAAGGAGAAGTTCAAAATGCTGACACTGGCTCAGGTCTTAGCTGCCCTGGACCCAGGAGACTGGATGGTAGCGTTGAACTTGCAGGACGCTTATTTCCACATCACCGTCCTGCCGGCCCACCGGCGCTACCTGTGGTTCACGGTTGGCCACGAGCACTTTCAGTATACCGTGCTCCCCTTCGGCCTTACCAGCGCCCCACGGGTGTTCACAAAGGTGATGGCGGTGGTCGCAGCTCATCTGCGCAGGTTAGGGGTTTCAGTCTTCCCCAACCTCGACGACTGGTTGTTGAAGTTGCCAAAGTCACACCTGTGCCCCTCGCAGAAGCTCCTCTTCATCGGAGCAGTTCTCGACTCGGCGCGGTTTCGGGTTTATCCACCCGAACAGCGGGTCCGGGATATTCAGGCTCTGATTCCCATCTTTCAGCCGTTATCCCGGGTCTCGGTCAGGTTGACGCTGCGGCTTCTGGGGCTGATGGCCTCCTGCATCCTACTGGTGCATCCGCCAGGTGGGGGATGCGGGCTCTGCAGTGGGACCTGAAGTTTCAGTGGGCCCAGCATCAGGGCAGCCTGTCCGACCATGTCCTGATCTCGGAGGGCACTGCGAGACAGCTGCAGTGGGGGCTCACGCACCGCAATTGGGTCAGCGGCAGATCCCTCTCCCTTCCCCAACCGGAGCACGTAGTTGTGACGGACGCGTCCCTCCAGGGCTGGGGAGACCACATGGGAGAGGCGGAGATCAGAGGCCTCTGGTCTCCGGCGGAGGCCCGGCTCCATATCAACCTGTTGGAGTTACGTGCGATTCGTCTAGCACTGAAGGCATTCCTCCCCTCTGTCTGAGGGAGTGTAGTGCAGGTGTTCACGGACAACACCACCGCCATGTGGTACTGCAACAAACAGGGCGGGGTGGGGTCGTGGACCCTTTGCCAGAAGGCTCTGCGCCTCTGGCAATGGCTGGAACGCCAGGGCGTGACCCTGGTGGCTCAACACCTGGCAGGTTCTCTGAACGCCAGGGCGGACGAGCTCAGCCGTCGGTGCATGATGGATCACGAATGGCGTCTGAACTCCGACGTGGCGCAAGGCCTCTTTCAGCAATGGGGAGAGCCTTGGTTAGATCTATTCGCCACCAAAGAGAACGCGCAATGTCATCAGTTCTGCGCGTTGGAATTTCCAAGGCGGCACTCGCTCGGAGACGCTTTTCGTCGCGAGTGGAGTTGCGGTCTATTGTACGCCTTTCCGCCTATACCACTTCTGCCCAGAGTGCTGAAGAAGATCAAGCATGACCGGGCCCAAGTCATCCTTGTGGCTCCGGACTGGGCACGAAGGTACTGGTATCCAGAGCTACTCAGTATGTCAGTCGATCCCCCGGTTCGTCTTCCTCTTCGGGAGGACCTTCTGTCGCAGCAGCATGGGACGGTCCTCCACCCGAACCTGTCCAGTCTCCACCTCCATGCTTGGAGATTGAGCGGCGACAGTTGAGGCCATTTGACTTGCCGCCTGATGTCTGTAATATCATTCTGGCAGCCAGGCGTCCCTCCACAAAGTCGGTATACGCCTGCAGGTGGAACAGATTTGTGGCATGGTGCACAGCAAAGGCTGTGGATCCACTCTCTGCCCCTCTTTCTGAGGTTCTCCTCTTCCTTCTTTCTCTTGCCCGGCAAGGCTCTGCTCTGGGCACTATCAAGGGCTGCCTTTCTGCCCTTTCAGCCTTTCTGAGGCTTCCTGATCAACCTTCTTTGTTCAAGTCCCCCATTGTAAATAGATTTCTTAAGGGCATCACACACACGTTTCCTCCTGTTCCGTTTGTGATGCCTCAGTGGGACTTGAACCTTGTTCTTACTTTTCTGATGTGCGCTCCCTTTGAGCCACTTCACAACTGTCCTCTCCGCCTTCTTACTCTGAAGACTGCTTTCCTGGTTGCCATCACCTCTGCCAGGAGAGTGAGTGAGCTCCAGGCTCTTTCTTGTACTCCTCCTTTCCTCTCTGTCCATCCGGACAAGGTTGTGTTGCGTACTAAGCCATCTTTCCTGCCCAAGGTTGTCATAGCCTTCCACATCGGACAGTCCATCACCTTGCCAACCTTCTTTCCGCCACCGCACCCCTCTAAAGAGGAAGAGCGGCTCCACCGTCTGGACCCAAAATGTGCGCTCTCATTCTACTTGGATTGCACACGCCAGTTCCGGGTGGATGACCATCTCTTTGTTGGTTACGTGGGCGCTAAGAAGGGGAAAGCGGTGCACAAGAGGACCATCTCCCTGTGGATCATCTTGTGTATCCAGGCATGTTACTCCTTGGCTGAAAAGGAGCCGCCTGTTGGATTGCGGGCTCATTCCACCCGAGCCACGGCGACTACAACTGCCTTGGGCCGGGGAGTGCCCTTACAAGACATCTGTCAGGCAGCTACGTGGGCCACGCTGCACACGTTTGCAAGACACTACTGCCTGGACAGCCAAGTCCGGAGGGATGGCTTCTTTGGCCTTTCTGTCCTCCAGGACATTCTGGTGTGATTATTGGTTCGCAGACCCACCACCGGGGTTGGTATTGCTGGGGTATCTATTCTAAGGTAAGGAATCTATCACTAACGTGTCTTTTTCAGATGCACAAGTTACTACTTGTGTAACGATATATCTGTAAGAGACATTAGTTAGTGATAGATTCCTTACCGACCCACCCATCCTCCCCGTTCTGCGAACCGATATCTAGGGTTAGGGTTATCCCCTTTCAGGGCCCTAGTTTCAATGGCACCAGTGTTGGTTTTTAACATGGCTCAGCGCTTCTGGCGCGGAAAAGCTGTGTCTAAGAACTGACGTCAGCATGCGGAGGCGGCGTCTAAGTACTCCGACGAAGTCATCACGGCGCCGCGGCGCCTACCGACGCGCAAGGGTATTGCTACGCAAAAGATTTCCGGATCCAGTCTGACGCCTGGGGATATTCTAAGGTAAGGAATCTATCACTAACTAATGTCTCTTACAGATATATCGTTACACAAGTAGTAACTTGTGCATTCCAACTCCAGAGAGTGCAACAGTAGGGAAAGCGTTGTATAGCGTAGGGGTAAAAATTACTATTCCCAATCCAGAGAGTGCAACAGTAGGGAAAGCGTTGGATAGCGTAGGCATAACATTTACTATTCCCACTCCAGTGAGTGCAACAGTAGGGAAAGCATTGGATACCGGGAAGGTAAAAATGACTATTCCCACTCCAGAGAGTGCAACAGTAGTGAAAGCGTAGGATAGCGTAGGGGTAAAAATTACTATACCCACTCCAGTGAGTGTAACAGTAGGGAAAGCGTTGGATAGCGTAGGGGTAAAAATTACTATTCCCACTCCAAAGAGTGCAACAGTAGGGAAAGTGTTGGATAGCGTAGGGGTAAAAATTACTATTCCCATTCAAGTGAGTGCAACAGTAGGGAAAGCGTTAGATAGCAGGAGGGTAAAAATTACTATTCCCACTCCAGTGAGTGCAACAGTAGGGAAAGTAAATACTTCATATATAAATAAAAATAATATAAATATTAATACCAATTACAAATTAATTAAAATAATTAACACTTTTATATAATATATTAAATAATCAATTAAAAATGCATATAAAAATTAATTAATAAACATAATTACCTACTAATACAAATTATTTACCAATTAACAATAAATTAATTAACAATCAAAAAATAATTAAAAATTAGATGAAAAGATTTTTTTTAAATTGAATTACTTACAATTAAATTACTCCCCACCCTATTCCCCTATAACCCCACAACCCACTATAGAAAATAAATTAATAAAATTAACATAATTATCAATTAATACATTTATTAAAATTAATTACTTGTTATATTTTAAAAAATTACCAATTAATAATTAATTAACAATTCATTCAAATAAATAAATTAACATATTTAATTATTTATAATTAAATAATTTCCCACCCTATACCCCTGTAAACCCACAACCCGCTACAGAAAATAAATTACTAAAATTAACGTATTTATCAATTAATTAAAATTAATTACCAATTATATTTTAATTAATTACCAATTAATAATTAATTAACAATTAATTCAAAATAAATACCAATAAATAAATTAACATATTTAATTATAATGAAATTACTTCCCACCCTATTCCCCTATAAATCCACAACCCACTACAGAAAATAAATTACTAAAATTAACATATTTATCAATTAATTAAAATTAATTTCCAATTATGTTTTAATGAATAACCAATTAATAATTAACAATTAATTCAAAATAAATACCAATTAATATATTTAATTAATTATAATTAAATTACTTCCCACCCTATTCCCCTATAAACCCACAACCCGCTACAGAAAATAAATTACTAACATTTACATATTTATTAATTAATTAAAATTAATTACCAATTATATTCTAATTAATTAACAATTAATAATTAATTAACAAATAATTCAAAATAAATACCAATAAATAAATTAACATATTTAATTAATTATAATTAAATTACTTCCCACCCTATTCCCCTATAAACCCACAACCCGCTACAGAATTATATTACGCAAAAATTAAATACCATACAAATAATTAATTAATATAAATAGTAAAATAAATATACACTTTTCAAACATATACTAACATAAAAAGCACTTTAAAAATTGATATTAACTTACTTACCTCAAATTCAATATTTTTGTAGTCTATATTCTGTCCATTCGATATTATGTCCATTCTATATTTTTGATTCGATATTAATGCTATCCTATTTGATATTTTTGTAGTCTATATTCTGTCCAGTCGATATTGTCCATTCTATATTTTTGATTCGATATTAATGCAAATCGATATTAAAAACTCGATATTTTTAGTGTATACCCTACAAGATGTGCTAAGGATGTGATGTAATTCACCCGAAGATAATCTGGGTCGGTGAGGCAAAGCTGTATGTTGCCGAACCCCGGAAGAAGTCTTAGACCTCTTGTGAGTCCTGTTTCCACTCCAAGTTGGAGCACAAACTCATTTTCGTTCTTTTGGCCATTCCTGTGACAGATCTTCTTTGCGGTTGAAGTCATCTGGTTAGTTCAATTCCAAGAAAAAACACAAGTAGTTTAAGCTGTACTCAACACCATCCTTCCACTTTCATTCCAAAGAGAAGTCGGGAGGGTGTCAGGATGCCAACCGATCTCGCTCCTGATCCCCAGTCGCGTAGCCGATCCCACAACTGATCCTGTTGCACCTTGTCTTGCCCAGGCCATTGGTGATGCTGAAGCAGATCGAGGCCTTCAAGCAGGCCCTCCTGCATATTTTCGCCACTCTTCTGGTTCCCTCTGCCACACCTTTGGGCCCCAAGGATCCATGGGCCCTCCAGTTGGATCACCACTAATTCATTCGATTACACACTGTTTGCCCCTAGATCCTGCCTCAGGCTCCCTATCAACTCTGGTGCGGTCTTCCACTGCGGATCCAAGATCTATGCCCGTCCGTTCTCCACCGATCCCAAAGTCACCGTTGCTGGAGGCCACTCCCCTGCTGATTCCAGAATCCGACCTTGAGCCAGATCACTTCATCACCAAACGAGGTTGCGTCTTGACTCCACTTCCCGTTCACCTGGTTCCAGTACACTCGGATTCAGATAAAACTCCTCCTCTTCCACAAGCCCTTTTGCAGAGCCTTCATCACATTTATGGTTCAGATTCTGATCAGCCTGACCGTGATGGCGGAGATAATGGGGATGATTTATCCCCAAACTCTGATGCTGATGATGACATTTTAATGGACTCAAGAGGCCATTAGGCTGGATACCTCCATTGACCTAGAGTTGGAATCACCCGTTGGACCTCAAGTGCATCATTTGGTGTGATTAGACAAGCAGTTGAGGTCCTGAATCTAGGCCAGTGTGGTGTTCTGCTGTCAAGCATGAATGCGCTCAATCGGCTTTTCAGGGGGACATACAAGCGTTTCTAATGGATATACCTTTTGATAGGTAACAAGTTTTTGGCGAAAGGCTGGTTCTGACCTAGAGTGCTTTAAAGAAAACAGAGCCATGAAGCTGGTCACCAGGAGCACCATTCCCCTCAGCTCCCCCCCTGGGTGACATCAACATCCAAGCTACCTTTGTGACGCACAGCCACCTTGTTGGAAGCAGGATCAGTCCTTTTCTTCAATGATAGCAAGCCATTGCATCTGACAGATGGGTCCTCCAGATTGTCCAGCAGGGTTATGCCCTTGCATTCCTTTCTGACCCATCTTAACTTCCTCCTACATCAGAGCAGCTCTCGGCAGAGCACCTATCTATCTTGCTGCAAGATGGACCATAGAGAGGGTTCCAGCCTTGGAAGTAGGGGTGAATTGCTGCTCCCAGTTTTTCCTTATAGTCTGAGACCTTTGCCCTATGTTAAATCTTCGCCAGCTTAATGCCTTTCTCTTGAAGGACAAACTTGAAATGGTCCACGTTCTGTCTGCCCTGGATCCAGGCGACTTAATGATTGCCGTGGACCTGCAGAATGCATATTTTCATGTGCCTGTTGTGCAGTCCCACAAACGTTACCTGTGATTCAAGGTCAGCCAGGAGCATTTTCAGTTTGTCGTGCTGCCCTTGGACCTTACCAACGGTCCTCTGGTTTTCACAAACTTGATAGAAATCGTTGCTGCACATAGTCAGAGGTTGGGGAACACCAGTTTTCCCCTACCTCGATGGCTTGTTGCTTCAGGCAAGCTTTCCTCAGGGGGTCATAGACCACCTTTAGATGACAGCGAACCGCCTAACATCATTGGGGTTCTTGATCAATGAGCCGAAGCCGCGCCTGAATTCTTTGCTGAGGCTCTCCTTTATAGGAGCTGTTTTGGACATATTGCAAATCAGGCATTTTCCTCCTCCACAGTCCAGGACATTCAGGCTATGATCCTGATGTTTCAGGCACAGTCCTGGGTCTCTGTAAGAGCTCCTCTGAGACTTCTTGGCCTCTTGGTCTTATGCATCCTGCTTGGTAACTACACCAGGTGGCATATGCTAGTTCTGCAGGGGGATCTGAAGTCTCAGTGGGCCTAGCACAAAGGAAATTGTCAGATATCATCCAGGTTTTAGAGAAGACTGTACCAGATCTGAAGGTAGTAGCTGCTTGACCACAACCACAAGTCTGGTTGTGGTCAAGCAGCCACCACTGCAGATCTGGTCCCCACCCAGAGCTGACCATGGTGACGACTAAATCACTGCTAGTTTGGGGTGATCTGGGAGAGGTGGAAATCCAGGGGACTCTGGTCTCTGCAAGAAGTCTGACTCCACATCAGTTTGTTAGAGCTGTGGAAAATTCACCTGGTGCTGAAAGCCTTTGTTCTGTCCATCTAGGGAAGGCTGGTAGAGGTACTCATGTAAAACTGTTTCTCCATGTGTTACTGAAACAAGTAGGGCAGAGTGTAGTGGTGAATCCTGTTCTAGGAGGCACAACTCATCTGGCACCTTGGGTATCACAAATGGTGGCTACACCCTGAGGTGGCACATGGCATTTTCCAACAGTGGGGAGAACCTTGGCTAGATTTTTTCACCACCGTCGAGAATGTTTAGTGTCAAAGCTTCAGAATTTTCGGAGTTCCCAAGAATGCTTTCTATAGGAGATGGATTCATGCTAGAGTGGAGCATCAGACACCTGTGTACTTTTCCGCCACTGCCTTTCCTGCCCAGAATTCTGAGGTTGGTGAGGAACAACCAGGCCCAAGTCATCCTAGTAGCTCCAGATTGAGCCAGGAGTAAGCAGTACCTGGAACTTCTCAGCATGAGCATTCTTTCTACAATCTGGCTACAGCTGAGGGAGAATCTTCTGTCAAAGCAGCAGGGCAGGGTTCTTCACTCAAATATGTGCAATCTATGCATATATGCGTGAAAATAGAGTGGCAGCAATTGGCTGCATTAAGTTTGTCACCGAAAGTTGTCAAATCCTTGTGTCCATGCATCCCTCTACAAAGGCATCTACACCAGCCACTTGGACAAGTTTGTTGCCTGCTGTGGAATCTGCAACCCATACCCCTTTCAAACCAAACTGTCGAATGCGTGACTGTTTATTTTCCTCTAGTCCTGCAAGACCTTGCAGTGGGCACTACAAAGGGTTATTTGTTGGCCCTTTTGGCATTTCCGTGTTTATCGCATCCACTGTCCTTCTTTAAATCACCTATTTTTATGTGTTTTCTTAAAGGTTTCACACACATGTTCCTTCCCATACCATATGTGATTCCGCAGTGAAATCTTAATTTGGTCCTCACATTCGTTGTGTACTCCCTTAGAGCCTATGTACAGCTGTTGGCTGTGCCTTCTGACTCTCAAAACTGCGTGCCTCATTGCAGTAACTTCAGCTGCAGATCTGGAAGAGCTAACCTCGGTCAGATTTTAACTGAGTTTTCTCGACATTTTGTCACAGAAGACTTTTTTGAGAATGGCAGCTGCTACCATCCCCATCATTACCCGTACCTAGACAGGAAGCAGAAGCTGGAGACTTCCCCACCAGCACAACTGCTGTTACAGCAGGGCCGCAACAAGAGGATGACTCAGCCCAATTCATCTTGGAAGCCTCTCCAGTTGTACTCGTATTGGCAAACGTCCCTGTTCTATCACAAGACAAAATAGAGTCCAATCAGGGTTTGAAAGATAAAGCGCTACATTGGCTCACTAATAACATGCATATGGCACACCAAGGGTCTGATAAGCTGGCAGGGGACATCGTCATGACCAGGAGGGTATCTTGGATTGGGAATAAGCCAAAAAAGTTTAAGGGGGATTGTGTAATCTTAAACTTCGCCAATGCGGAGGTCCTCCCAGACATTTTGACCAATATCTTCCCACCCCAACGCCGCAGTGGTTCCATAATTCCCCTCACCCTTAAATTTTTTTATAGCGAGACTCAGCTTGCCACCTTCCCCAACATCCCCAGATATAAGAGACCTACTAACATCATTAGCTGGGGTGGGGGTACCAGACCTCGATATCCTAACGATCGTTTCCAGCCCATAACTAACTTTGAGACAGGAAGATCCAATTACCCGAATGAGCTAAACATCAGGTCCGCCATGTCATACGAGCCTACCATAAATGGCTGGGGTCCTGGTTTATCGGGCTATGATCATAGTGGTCAGGGCAATAGGTTTACACCTCGGATGAGAAATGATCAGCTTTCGATACGTCCAAATACGCCACAACCCATGTGGAACTCAGCAGTCTTTGGACAGGGTCAGGTAGCTACTCCCTTTGAGTGGGGATTTGGAATGGGAAATAGGTATGGCCCCTTATCCGATCTAAATACCTGTGACTGACTTAAGGTCGGAGTTGATTTAGAAAGTGAGGCACTGAATATGCCATCATTAAAAAGCGGTCAACATAACATTGTCAAAGACCCCAGTGAACTTACCCATAAGGAAGCATTAGTGACTCAAGAGTCGTCAAATTTTGACCACCCCCCGATTTTAAATCGGATGGAGGCTTGTGTTATGCCGAGCCTGATCAGGGAGAACACACAGAGCCTCTCTGAAGTGGAAATCAATGAGGGATCATTACCGCCACGAATAGCTGAAGGGGACTTGGAGGGGGTAAATGAACTTAGGATACCCACTGATTTCTGTAAGATCATAAGCTGGAACGTAGCAGGCTTGAATGCAAAACGTCAGGATAATGCCTGGTTGAGCTTTGTCTCAAACCATCACATTATCGCCCTGCAAGAAACTTGGGACACATCCGCCAATCTTTGGTGGGATGGGTTCACCAGTTTCACCAAACCTGCAGTCCCTAGTCGTGTGGGAAGAGCTAAAGGCGGCTTGGTAATTTTGTTTTCCTTAGACCTAAAAGGAAGTTACAGGCAGATCAGCACTGCCTCTGATAATATCTTAATGGTTGAAAGGGTGATCAATAATTCTAGTAGGACCATATTTGTTAACTTTTATAATTCTGGGAATAGCGATTACAGAGGTCGCAACGTCGCTAACCTAGATAGTATTTTAAATACAGTATCTCAGAATATCAATTTTGTTTTTGAGTTTATTTTATTAGGCGATTTTAATATTCATTTATGTAACCTAGCCTGTAAGGGAAGTAGTGACAATGAGGATGACGATGCGGCCCTACAGGGACCCCACTTTGAACATTCCGCAGAGGGGCAGGAGTTAGAAGAATTACTCGCTAACTATGATCTGTACGAACCTGACTGGGGCCTGAGAATGCCAACTTTTACTGGTACCATTTATGGAACAGTGATAGATTACATCTTCGTCTCACAAGGCATTCTAAGTCGGACCATGGATTATCGTACAGTTTTAACACATTATAGCGACCATAACCCCGTATTACTCGAAGTGGCCTGGGGAGCCCAGATGGGGGCACGCCCAATAACAGTAAAACTTGCACATCCCATGAGGACCACTGATCAAGATAGACGAGTGAAATGGGCCAATGTGATCCCGGAAAATTTTTACGCAAAAAAACTTCCCAAAAATTAAAGATAAGGTAGAGATCTGCAAACAAACTGGCGCTCAAGGGAATAAAATAGTAGCAGCATATGAGGCAATATGTGGCCAGGTGTCAAAGGATCTTTTAGCCAAGCCAAAAAAGGGAACCCCAGGTAACAAGCGTTGGTTTGACTCTGCATGATCTAAAGCCCATAGAGATCTGCTGGTAGCCCTAAAAAATGTTCCTAGGGTTAAAGATGATATCTCTAGACTAAGGAAAATCTATAAGGCAGCCATAAAGAATCGTAAGGATACCATCAAACGCGAATCATGGGAAAATCTCCTTTCAGCGGCAGTGTTGAAGGACAGCAGGAGATTTTGGGAGATTATTAAACAGCCCTTATTCTCTGAAGACAAAAATGCACCCATGGACTGCGTGATAACCGATGAAAAATGGCTGTCTCATTTTAAAAATGTCTATGGGGGTGAGGAAGTGGGAACTAAAGATGACCCACTGCCCATTATAGCTGTACACCCTATCATCTTTAATCCCCAAGAATTGGAAAAAGCTCTAATGGCAACTACAAAACATAAGGCACCTGGCCCTGACGGAGTCCCCGCTGACTTTTTTATGTACTCACCAAAACTGTGGGCGGAGGTTTTGTCAAACGTGTTTAACGCAGTTAATGGTAACCTAGCCCCTGCCTCATGGGCCACATCCACCATCGTTCCTATTTTCAAAAACAAAGGGCAGCGGGACGATCCCGCGTGTTACAGGCCCATATCCCTTTTGGACTCAACCATAAAAATCTTGGATAGAGTACTTTTATTTAGACTGAGGGAGAACGTTGAGAGTTGTGGCGGGCTGTCTGAACTACAATATGGCTTCAGAGAAAGAAAAGGGACCATTGAACAATGTATTAATCTGCATTTACTTATCTCTAAATACACTGTGGCCAAGGAGGGTTCCGTGTTTCTTGCATTCATGGACCTCTCCTCGGCCTTCGACCTGGTCAATAGGACAAAACTATGGTTGATCTTGTCGGAGATGGGTATTGACGAAGCCTTGGTAGCGTTCATGGCTACTCTGCATCAGGAGCTTTTTGCAGCCGTTCGAGTGTCAAACAATGGCAGATGTACCCCATTGTTTAAATCTTTAAAGGGGGTACGGCAAGGCTGTATATTAGCCCCCTTGCTTTTTACCATCTACATTAATGGTCTGGGTGTACATCTGCGGGGCCAGGAAGCTGACGTTCCGTGTGCAGGAGGCGCCCAAATTCCGGCACTCCTGTATGCGGACGACGCTGTGTTGATCGCCCGTACTGGTGTTGGCCTCCAGCACCTTCTGGACGCCTTCGGTTCTTTTATGGATAATTTGGACCTTAAGGTAAATGTCTCTAAGTCACACACGATGGTAATGGGGCGTGAGTGCACTAAAAAAAGACATAAAACATTCTTTTGCAGGGGGGTCCCCGTCTCTAAGGTAACTACATTCCCCTATTTGGGCGTATTTTTCGACCAGAAAGGATCGTGGGGCCCACAGATAAGAGCAAAGAGGCTGGCCGTAAGCAGATCATCATCAGCGCTCCTGGGTTTCGCTGGCAAGTTAGGGGCTAGGCCCATGGAAGCTCTCTTAAAAATCTATAAGTGTAAACCCGTGGCTATTGTGCTATATGGTTCCCCTTTGTGGGGGTATATAAATCTTGACCCGATACAGAGAGCAGAAAATAGATTTATTAGATCCCTGCTCTCTGTACCACAGTCAACCCCAACTTATTCCATTCACAAAGAGGTGGGCTTACCCTATCTGTCAGATACATTGAGTCTAGCCCCCCTGACTCTGTGGTTGAAAATATGGTTGAACGAAGATCTCCCCTTGAACCATAAAATTCTACATGATGTCTTATCGTTGGACAAACATAGTAGCATTCCATGGCTGGCCTATTTAGTCAAATCATTTACAGATCTGGGCCGCCCGGAACTTTTTTCATCCCCAGAGAAAATTAGGGTTCAGGATATAGACTTTATAAAAAAGTCATTTAGGGAAAGGAAGGAAGCGCGCCGTGAGGAACACGAACTGTTGAAACCAGCAGTAAGGGCACACAGCCTTTTGGTTAGCGCATTTTCACTTGCACCTTATCTTAGTTTTGTCACATTCCCTTATCACAGGTTTTTATTAACTAAGTTTAGGTTTAACCTGTTACATTTTTATTTGGGTTCTTTTAAGAGTTGGCAGAAGCCAGAATTAGCCCCTCCCTGTAGCTGCGACCATTTTTCTTTGCAGGATACAATGCATTTTGTCATGTTTTGTAGTTTGTATCAAGAGCAGAGGAAAAAATATTTGCTTCCCATTTTGAAAGAAGCCGGCTTCACACAGGTGCGCCCGGCCCTGCTCTTCTTACAACTTCTGTCAAATCCTTGCATTACTTTTTGCACTGCTAATTTTTTGGTGGCCGCTGCAAGGGCGAAAGCTGTCGGCCAAATTTCGCCTTAAAGCTAAAGGTTTTACTATGTTCTCTTGACATGATATGTAAAATCTTTTTTTAACTATGTATATAACTTGTTAACTGTACACTTAGTTTGTTGTTTTCTAGGAAAAAGTAGGAATAAGTATCGCATGTAATGCTTTTATTGTTTTCGCTTCTTTGTATGACTTGGAATCAAGTCGAATAAAGATATTCTGACTGAGAATCCTTTCTCCTGGAATGTGAAGGTTGTTTTAAACCCTTTGGTGCCTGTCACAGGCAGATGTCTGTGACACACCCACACTTGGGTTGTTTGTGGTGCTTGGAGTGGGACCCCGACTCTAGGGCCTCTGAGGACTGCTACACCATGAACCCGAAGGCACTGAGGTAACATTCCCTGAAACTTCTCGCTATCTGACTTTGGACGACCCCACATCCCTCTCAATACCTGTCACGTGGAAGGTCCAGGGACTGCTCGCTTAGCTGCTCTTGACATTTGTCATCCCAGTCTAAATTGTCAGATAGGTTCACAAACACAAGAAGTCAAAGCGTTCTTCATCACGCCACTCCAAGTCATCGGATGAGACCCGGGAATGATGACACCGCTCAAGGCTTCACTCTTCCGCAGAGCCTGTGCCGGGTCAACTCCGTGCCTCCCAGAGTTTTCCGCAGCCGTAGCAACCCCTGCCCAACTCATGGAGTTCTATGAGGCCATGCACCTCATATTTGGGTGTCCCGCCCCCTCTGGAGTGCCTCTGGGCCACACTGAGTCGGGAAGAGCCCTTATTGGATTCCTGCAGTCGGGTTCACTCCTGGCGCCATTTGGGCACCATGGATCCGGTGTTGGATCCTGAGCGACTCCACCCACGAGACCTCAACTTTCTGCAAGCCTGCTTTAGTGCTTTGGTTTCCAGCGCTGCCAAAACTGTGAAATGGCGACAACCCCATTATCATTCCTGACTCCGATACGGATACAGATTGGCATCACCTGATGTCTACTCCGTCCTCTAACATGCCTTCCGCGTCCGAGCCTTTTTCTTTTCATAGGCCTGGGTAGCAAGACGATTGGGAGGGGTTGGAGGACCCTTATTCATTCCAACACTCCCTAGATTAGAGGTCTTCAAACGTTTTGATGTCGTGACCCCCCTGTCAAAAAAGTTTTAGGCGTAAGGACCCCCTCCTGATAAAAATTTCTAGAACTTGGTACTCCTCTTCATTGACAACTATTGACAACCATAAACACCCCCCAATTCCCACAACCAATAATTTTTACAGTGGGAAATTTATATTAAACAGTGTTTAGCAAACCACATGTCAGTGAGCGTGGGGGGCATGGTCAAAGGTGTACCTAAAAACAAAGGGTCTCATTTATGAGGAATTTGCATAGGGCAGCCTAATCATTTTGGTGTGCTGCCCACGCCAATGTGAAAGAGACATCTTCCGGCACAAAAACAATCCTGTGAGGGGTTTTCCTCTTTCTCTGTGTGCTACAGAAGGCAGCACACATGGAAAGAGGAAATAATTTGGAGAAATTAAAACCTTTCTACTCATTACACCTGCTGTGGGGAGGAGTAAGGTTTTGCCGCTGTCCCAGATTTACATGGTTTTGTAAATCAAAGGCAGCCTCAAAATCCATGGGTGTTGCGTGGGAACACCCATCGGAATGCCCGTGGAGCACCTACTTGCAGTGCCGGACTGCCCGTAGCGGACATCGGATGTTTTCCCGGTGGGCCGAAAGAGTAGGGCTGGTTTTCGTACAGTGGGGTCCGCTTTTGTTACTTGGGGCCGCTTTTTTAGCAGTGCTGCAATATCGGCTCCCAGTAACAAAAGCGGCAGCACTGCTAAAGCGACTAGCAACTCTGTCTTACTCCATATCTATGAGGCCATCAAAGCCACGCAGGGTGACTTTGCGCTGCCTCTTAGATAGGATTGAGAGTCTTGCGCCGCCGGGCATAAAAAAAAGGTGACGCTCCAGCTGTGCAAGCCTCTCATAAATCTGCTCCAAAATATTTTGTTAGTTCTTCGGTCTTTCACCATCAGGTAGCTACATATAAAATAGTGGGTAGCTTAAATCAAAAACAAGTTTAAAAAGTTGTTAGTCAGTGGGAAATGTACTGTAGTATATTATGAAACCTCTATTAGTTAATGCAATGCAGAGGTCTGTGTGTAACCAGAGAGCCATATAATTAAATTTGGTTGGTGCAGTGGAGAATATTGATTTGTGTATTTTTAGTTCAACGAGGTCACAGCCTGTGAAAGAAAGCACTGTGGATATGTAAGTCATTATTTTATGCTTGCATTACACGCATTATAAGATAGACTGCTACAAACTGTGCAATGAGTTTTAGGCTAAAATGGGACTTACAAAGTGTAGATTTTAGTAATATATGACCATAAGTAATGCTTTTTTAAGAGCATGCACTTCACAGCCCAGTTGTACTACCACTTGAAAAAAACAAATATTTGCCATCACAATGCTTGGAGTGATTCTAGCAATTAAAGCCAGAACTGCTCCCAAGCTCCCTTTACATATGCAGATTAAATCATAGCGCAGGATGTGCATTTCATTCAGGAAAGCAGGCACCCTGGCACGAAGGTGTGCCCAGCCTCTTCATTTCACAGCACAGAAGCCTCAATTAACTTCAGCTGAAGTATTTTAAGGATAGGAATAAAGCGTCCCATTCAGTTGTCATTTTCCAAAAGGAAGATCACGTATTTTGGATTCCAGGCAGAAATGAGGCCTGGAAATGTGCAACCCCCTTCTACGACCCCCCTGGGGGTCGCCACCCACAGATTGAAGACCTCTGCCCTAGATTAAACACAGGACAACTGGCATGAGGAACTGGTGGATGGCAGTTGGTTAGACATCTCACTAGACACTGGTTTGGTCTTTCCTTCTACTGTGGCTACGGAGAAGGGAGCCTTCTTTGTAATGGTGGTGTGGAGTGTGGCTGAGGTCCTGGACCATCAGTTGCCCTCAGCCAAGACGATAATCTTGACGGAGGTGCTTCAGCTGCGAGTTCCCCCTTCCAAACCTCTCCTCCCGTTCATCAAAGCCCTGACTGATGTTCTACTTGGGGCCTGGTCCATGCCCTGCCCAGGAGCTCCTGTGTATAGGAAAATTGTCTGCCACCATCACCCCGCTCCTGGGGACATGAGTTTCCTCAACCAGGACCCCATCCCGGAGAGCTTGGTGGTCTAAGCCTCCACCTCCAGAATCAATCCGGCGCATTCCCTACCACTCCACCAGATCGGGAATCTAAAAGGTTGGATACCTTTATCAAGAGGATGTTCTCTTCCACCAACCTGCACTGCAGTCTGTGAACACAGCGTACCTTATGGGCTGCTACATCCACAATGTGTAGGGCTCGGTTGAGCAAGTGCTGCCTATGGTCTTCCAGACTATTGCTGATAGGATAGACGCAGCAAAGTTGTTGTTTTTTAACTTTATTTACCATTTTAACATACAGTACGATAATACCATGAAAGCTTACTGTGTATTACTCTTCGATTAAGAATAAAAGAAAGAGAATCCAAACGCAGAACATTATATCAATACAAAATGGGCAGCTATTACACATATGGTTAAAGAGATCATCTCTTTTCCAATTCCCTGACCGAATGCATGCCCCGCACATTGTTTACATACATATCATCAGGTTGCGCCATTGCTTTAGTTAGCATTGCATCCAGTTATCATTCAATTCAAATAAGTTCCTTCTAGCCCATTCCCGTGGGAACTATCCCCTGTTCCTGTTGTAGGGTAGATTGCGAGCGTGGTGTTGCAGCATAGCCTTTTAAGGGGCCCCAGATGTGTTTCGGACGTGAAGATTGCAGCAAGGTGCTGGAGTAGAGATCGCTGTTTCTATTGCAAAA